>NC_044353.1:4877644-5177644 GCF_007364275.1 Archocentrus centrarchus | reverse complement strand
CTACTCCCAGGACTGAAAAATATTCCCAAGGGAGCGGACTGGCATTCCCTGCAGGCAGGAGAGCTGTTATTTTCGAGTTCACCAGTTAGAAACATTCATCTCTTATTTTTCTCCTATTGAGTTAAACGTCCGTGTTACCATTTTGATATTTTGTTGCCCTGTTGCATCCTGTTTTCTATTGCCCAATGTCGCCAAATTCCACTACAAAAACTGCCAATTTTAACTAGCGTCGATATTTCTTCATCTCATATTAGCCTGTTAAAATATTTATATTTGTAAATAACACAGAGCACGAAGGCACACTGTTCGGCCCAGATTAGGGCTGTGTCTCGAAATGCATTTGGGTTGCAGCACCCTTGATATTCAAAATGATCTTCCACACGTACACAGTGGCTTGCACCTCAGTTATGTTACGTGTGCTGACTTCATCTAAACGCCCCGATGATTAAGAATTTTCTCAGAAGTCATGCTTCATTTATTGTATGCGCGTGGAAACATGTAAAAGCAGGTTAAATAGCTGGACTCATCGTTGCAGGTTGGTTTATTTCCATGCATTCTTTACAGATTTATTAAGCGGTAAGTTTATGCAGTTCAGTGCAGCTCGTCTCAGTCAGCAGTGAAGCATCCAGACCAGGCTTTCCCAGCACCACTACACCAAAATGCTCACCATGCTCTGTGTGTTTTTTGTACAAACACTGTCTCATTTTAACTTTCAGAGTCCAACACCTGCTGGAGATGTCAGAGTGAAACAGGTAGCTACACCCTTTCTTGACTCAGTAGAGTCAGATAAGCATATGCATTTAAAAATACAGTTCTTAATCTGGATGGTAAATTCTTGGAAGAATTAAACACCGGCTACATACTCTGTTTTTTTTTTCTATTTTTTTATAATATACTGGTGTTAGAATCATGAATCTGAATATAGCTTTTTTTTTGGAATTAGGTTTATTTCACTTTAATGTAATTGATAGAAATGATATGCATGTTAATTTTGTAGCTGCCACCATAATAAAGTAGATGTTACTTTAATTAAGCCTAACAGTAGTGATAACATAATGTTTAAATGCTTTGACTGTCTGATTGTCAGATAATTGTGAATATAACATTCAGCCCTGATGTTTTCCTGTTTCTGCTTTCTTTTCCCTGACTGTATTTCATCTTTCATTTTAATGCTGCTAACTAACGATTCCTAACTCCTCCCGTGATGCTGATCGATGGTGAGCTGCCCCAAGAGGAAAAAAAAGTGTTTTTTTTTTTAACTGTTTGTTTTCTGTTGAAATCATTTCATGATGGTAAATCATGCTCACTTCCAGAATTTTTTTCTTTTTAGTTTTACCTGCAGCCTATTTTTTCCTCCATCACTGACTGACACCTCATTCTGCTCCAAGTGCTTGTTTCATAAAAACGTGTGCATGCCGGTGCATTGCCATCCAGAAAATGCATTTAACCTGCGATACATGCACCAGAATGTTTGACAGCTCAGAAACTAAAGCAGGGTCGGTTTTTGCAATTACTTCTCAGGGTTTTGGGTTGCTGGGAGGTTGAAATCAAAACTGACAAATCAGTCTGTCTCTTGAGGAATATAAGTCAGGCTGGCATATGTAAGGTGAAATGTAACAAAAATAAAAAGCTGTCTTCTCACCTCTAGGGTTTCAGATAAACCTGTCTGGAGCTCCCCCAAGTAAGCCAAATCTCTTTTGCTTCAGCACCAACAGTTCTCATCCCTTTGTTTCCGCCTGACAGTCTGGTATGGGGGAGTCTGTCCTGCTGTTCTTCACTAATCTGAGTCAAAACTTCTGATGGGTTCGAGTAGGCTTGTGCCGGTACCTGATGCTTTTGATATGACCTTCTCAGACGCTGGGATATGCCAGGCTACAGACACATGCAGTTATAGAAACGTGGTTTGTTGTCTACTTCAGGATTTCTGTGCTGCACAAAAAGGCTTTTATTTTTGTCAGACACAGTTCCAGGAAAAGCGTGTCTGTGCTCATCGGCACAAGCCTAAAATTCAGAGCTTCCATTGATATTTCGGCACGAGATCTCTCAACAGATCCCCCTCTGCCAATCGAGGAAAGACCAATTAAAAAGTGCAATGGAAGCTCTACCTGGCTGGTTTTCTGTGTGCGACTAACAAGCAGAAGTAGTGCCTGCAGTGTTACTTTTTTTTTTTTTTTTTTTTTTTCTTGGCATGGGTGCACTCCAGCACAGCACTTGCTTGTCGGGACAAAGTACACGCACTCCAAAGTTGTAATTTCACACAACACCTTCCACTGAAACCTAATGGAATTCCAGCACTCGCATTCCTGTGGTATTTTGGGGTGGAGTGAGCTGTCCTTCGATTCAAGGTGAAGTCAGAGCAGTTGGCCTGAGGAGCATGTTTCCATCCAGATATATTTTAGTGTTTTTGTTTTTTTCTTCTTTTTTTCCCCCTCGTCTCGCTCATGTTTACCTTTTGGGTTGGCGTGTTTGCATTATCAATGGAGGTGGTTCAAGCAGCATGCTGTATTTTTGTCTCTGCATCAAAATCAGAGCACCTGGGTTTTGTTTTGTTTTTTCCATTTACTCCTTTGGGAATTTGAGTCTTTAAATTCTCAGTTTTGCACAAACCTGACAGGGGACAGTCGTTAAAATTATGACTGTGAGAAACAAACAGTGACATGATAATTTCTCACTAGTTTTCATGCATAGATTGCATTCATCTGCCACTTTATTTGGCCTGCCTAATCTGAAGCTAATGCAGTCTAATCTACCAGTCCTGCAGTGAATCCTTCCTTTATGAAGATTATAATGAAGTTGAATTTCCTGTGGGCCCACCACCTGCAGGAGGAGCTTTGGGGATCGAGTAGAGGCTCTGGTGGCCTGATTCCTGGTTGCCCAAACAGGTGTAAGGGACATGGAGCATCATCCCTCTTGTGGAGAAAGGGTCCAGAGCTTGTGTGTGAGGATGAGAGGCGCAGTCTAGATATTGTTGGACTCATCTTAACACTTTGGAACCAATCTCCTGAAGAGGGGCTGGACTTTGTTTTACTCTGAAAGAGCAGGGGTGGGTGTACTCATAGCTGCCTGGCTTAAAGCCTGTATGTTTGGGTTTGCCATTGTGGATGGGAGGGTTGCTTCCCTGGACATTTGGATCGGATCAATTCAGTGTTATTTATATAGCACCAAATCACAACAAACAGTTGCCTGAAGGCGCTTTATATTGTAAGGAAAGATCCTACAGTAATTACAGAAAAAAACAACAAAACAACCCCCTATGAGCAGCACTTGGTGACAGCGGGAAGGAAAAACTCCATTTTAACAGGGAGAAACCTCCAGCAGAACCAGGCTCAGGGAGGGGATCACTTATGTATCAAACACCAGTTTGGTGTACCTGTCTGTGTTTGAATTCATGGGTGGATCATCAACCGATCATCACCTGATGGTGTCTAGGGAAGGATTATTGAACGGTCATGTGCATCCAAATGCATATTGAGGATGTTTTGGGAGCATCCAGGATAGTCCTTAGTCAGGGAACACTTATACTCCCATTTCCAGTGGAGCTTCAGCAGCACCCCAAGGGGGGCTGTAGAAGGCCATGTTCTGCACCTACTTTGCCGAAAGGAGCTGTCAAGCTGAAGGAGGTCCTGTCAAGCTTGGTTAGCTTGTCTGTGGTTACTGCAGGCAGCTGCAGGTACCACAGGGCCTCAAAGCTGCTGCGTTATACTGGCAGGTTTTTCCAAATTTTCATCAGTACCTGCAGTTCAAACACCTGTCTGTGTAATACGATAAAGTAGGTTTCCCCGAAAGTAAACCTTGTCCTGTCCATTTTAAGGAGAAGTGATGTTTTAGATTATTAGCCATGATCTAGTGTCATCATGGAGATGTCTGATTAGTCCCGACTTCATTCTGCAGCGTGACAAAATGTTAGAACAACCAACCTGCCAAGAACCTAAAAAAAAAAACATCCAGAGGAAAGGTCATCACTCAGAGATGTATTCAAAGATGCTTTACATGAATTAAAAAAGTACATCATGACTTTATTTAGAAAAGCCCCACCCTTTGCTATGTATTAGTGGTACAGCTTAAAGATATATGTGAGTTATATTACATTTTACTGGATGGAGGTGACTGGCCGCCTTTTTAAAAAAAAAAAAAATTACTTTAATTTTCTTTGCTCTGGTGAGGGAGGACTAAATACACGATGCATACCACTGAACGACCTTCTTGAGGGAGGATTTATTTTGCAGGACTGCTGCATTAGACTGTTTTGGTTTTAGCTAATGATATTAAACTGGCAACTGACTGTACACCAGTACTGATCTACTTTTAAAATTGCAAAAGAGTCAGCAGGGTTGCTCACTGGCAGGATTTTTTTTTTTTTATTTGTGCGATTAAAGTAACTGTATTCAAAGAGATATTCATGCACTTGGTTTACCAGGCAAAATTTGTAGGGTTTTTCCTGCATACAAAAGAGTTTCTGGCTGTTTCATCAAAAGAAAATCATGGCTGTAACAAAAATATATAAATATTAGGAAAATGTACAGACATTTGGTAATCAACATAACTCATTGCCTTCTGTTTGTAGCTCAGTCTTGCTTACATACCAAGTCAGCTGGGAAAAACCCCATCTATCTGTATTGCAACATAGAAATATTAGAAGTTGCAGAAAAGCAGGATTTTCTGCTTCCTGTATAAAAACCATCTAATACTGGATGAAAGGATGAAACTTTAGACTTTAGAACATCATTATCATCTCAGCCTATCCACCCTATTTTTTAAAAAATTCCATTATCATGACATTTATGACAAATGTTGCTGGATGAGGGTGGTATACTTCCCATGAAAACACCAAAAGTAACTCAATGACCTGTAAATCTAAATATAAATAAATAAAAACAGCCCGCGTGAGTTCCCCAAATTTACAACTGGTGTAGTTTTAAGCAGTGATTACTTATTAAACTGGAAAAGTTTTACATTTGTTGGGGACTACTTTGAGTGGCGGATTAATCTAATTTTACAATGACAAATAAACCACAGTGGGTGTGTTCGTGCTAATGCTGTTGGGCAGTTTGAGACTGCGTGCCTTCCCCAACGCTGAGAACGGTTTCCACAGCGTGCATGAATTGAGTCTCTGGATCCAGGCGGATTTCTGGATCGATGAGACAGATTTATTCACGTCTCGGTTCCAGTTGGATACAACATCCATGTGACTAAAAGCATGTGACCTAAGATGGTACTACTGCATGCATTGTTGTCTGATGATAAATACAGTGCAATAGATGTGCAAACCCGGAGCCTTGCAGTTTGTGAAGTGTTGATTTTTCTCTTTAATATTTTCTCGAGAACCTCAAGATGATGACTCCCAGGTTTTCTGATCCAATGCGATATGCATTTGGGAAAGATGCCCCATCTTGCAATAATTAAGAACCATTTCAAAAAAATCCTGGAAGTGCATTGAATCCAGAAAATAATCATTTCTAAATTGGTAGAAACCGTGTCATGCCAATCTGCCCGTAACTGTTTGAGTTATCCTGCTGACAAAGGGGAACGCTCGTGTGCTCCTTACTTTGGTGTTTTCATGGGTTTGCTGACATTAGGAAAAGCAGACAAAAATGCTGATATCAACTGGAGGGGCTAAAAAAATGTTCAGAGGCTTGTAGGTGAGTATTTTTTTTTTATTTTTTATAAATACACAGGTGATGCAGAGGTTGCCAGTTCTCATCCCAATAATCTATAAAAAGCATGTCATCTATAGATTTCAGGAGATTGGGATGCATTTAATCATCTGTCCAGTCCTTGTGTTGTCATTTTATGCTTGGTATCGTTTCCACTCACTGACCATTCTGTCATATGGGCTGAGTTTGGTCTTTCCTCAGCATCTGATTCATGTTCCTCCCCTCGGTCAGGTAAACGTAAAGCCCTGAAGCTGAACTTCGCCAACCCTCCGATCAAACCCATGACTAGATTCACACTGAACACGGCTGGGCCCCCCTTCCAGAACCCACACATGTGAGTGAGCGTTCCCTCCCGGGCTTGTGTCTGTTCATCGAGACCATCCGGTTCCTTGTTATTTAGCCGGCTCTTTCTTCCTCCTCAGAGAGCGGCTGAGGACACACAGCATCGAGTCCTCGGGAAAGCTGAAGATCTCCCCAGAGCAGCACTGGGACTTCACTGCCGAAGATCTCAAAGATCTGGGCGAGATCGGTCGCGGGGCTTACGGCTCCGTCAACAAGATGGTGCACAAGCCAAGTAACCAGATCATGGCGGTCAAGGTGATTATTTCCCCGTCTCCGTCTGTGCTGAAACCGAACGTGGGAGCAATGTTTGTGAGTCTGTTAGATGCATGTTTGAAACATTTTGCGTGTCATTTTCAGAGAATTCGATCAACAGTCGATGAGAAGGAGCAGAAACAGTTGCTGATGGACTTGGATGTGGTCATGAGAAGTAGTGATTGTCCTTACATTGTGCAGTTTTACGGTGCTCTGTTCAGAGAGGTGAAATAAAGTCACTTCATTACAGTGTTATTAATTTTTATGTCTGATCTCATACAAACAGGTAACTGAATATTTCTTGTGTTTTAGGGGGACTGTTGGATTTGTATGGAACTTATGGCTACCTCGTTAGACAAATTTTACAAGTTTGTATATGGCTCATTAGACGATGTGATTCCAGAGGAAATATTAGGAAAAATAACTTTAGCTGTAAGTTTTTTGGAAGTGTATTGCCCTCATTTTACACATAAAAGAAGCCTAATTATTGACTTCTTGCACTAAACCCTATTTTTGTATATTGCAGACTGTGAAGGCACTTAACCACTTAAAAGAAAACTTGAAAATAATACACAGAGGTAAGAGCACGCCAGACTTTTCCCGTTATACTGCGTGTGAACCGATGCGTGTCTTTTCACCAGCTGTGTCTCCTAACTCAGACATTAAGCCGTCAAACATCCTCCTGGACAGGAACGGCAACATAAAGCTGTGTGACTTCGGCATCAGCGGCCAGCTGGTGGACTCCATCGCCAAAACCAGAGATGCCGGCTGCAGACCGTACATGGCGGTGAGTAACAGGATGAGGTTAGCAAGGTAACGCTAGGCACAAATCGGCTCGAGTCCACTGAAAAAAAGCTCCAAAGCAGTTCCATGAAGGGGCCACTAAGTGATGTTGTATTTAAAGTAGCTAGAGAAAGGCTTTGTAATATACCCTGCAACATTCATTACAGGGTAATTGATAGTTTTGGGTTTGGGGATGGGACAGGCAATGAACCAAATATAGTTGGCAAAAGTTGCTTAACACAGTATGGTTGTTTATAATGAGGCACTGAGGAGGAAGAATTTATTTTATTTTCCCGCTCTAGGAAATGCACATGTTCTGGTGCTTCTGGTGTTCAGGTGTTAATATTTTCTGGGCACATTTTGGACCCTTAATACAATCAGTGGGGTCTGAATGCTGCCTGTGTTTCCCCTGCAGACGGCATCTACTAGCTGCAGTTCACCATCCTCTAATGGCTTGAATATTTGGATGTGTAGTGCTATTAATTAGACAAAAAGGATATTTAATAACCTCATTGTGATCTGGGAAAGGCTGATGAGTAATTTTTTTTTAATTTATTGGCCAAACAGCTGATAGATTCTGAGTAAAAACCATCACTGCTGCATTGATTTTTCTCAAACAGTGTTCTCATTAAGCACTCTGTGTGCACATACTTACGCGTGTCCGCGCAACACCAAACCTTTCAAAGAGGTGATCTCATCGTGACATCATCACTTGAGGTTATTGTTTGTCACAGGGTTACATCAGCTGGGGGCTCCTCCCTCTAACCCCCCCACACCTCCCATCCCTCCGGTTTCCATTCTAAATTTGGTTCGGCACTATCAGCGGTACGCCGCCTCCTCCGCACACGCTTGACTCTCCCAAAGGCCGATGCAGGGTGCTTCATTCATGACTCTGTTTGAACCAAAGTCACCTGGGAGATTCCCACAGCTGTGAGCTCAGAACGCAGGAATCTCAGCCCCAGTTTCTGGTTTCCAGCTGGCACACACAGCAGGTGTGTGACCGTCCTGCTGCTGGTTACTACAGGCTTAATGACGTAGAAAAAGAGACCAGCTGGGAAGCGAACACACACTTTACCTTTGGCGGATTTTCTTTTTTTCTGCAGATACAAGCTAGTGTTGATGATTAAACCCATGGTTAAAGCATGAATTTGAACCCCCAATAAACCACAAATATATCATTTTATTGTCTTATGTTGTTTAAAAGGTGTTTTTGTCAGTGAGGTTAATAGACGCAGCTTTAAGTATTCTGCTGTTATAGGTTTGCTCAAAGCATCATCAAGTTTAGTTTCTTAAGGTAAAGATGCAAATCATCTCACTGAAGAGGGAAAAGCATGCTAAATAAAATGCTTTCTAATAATTTCCTCACTAATATTGCTCATAGCAGCAGTGGTTGGAGAGACTAACGGTCTCCGGTGCTGGCAGGAGCGAGCAGCGTCTTTGCAGTAGTCAGCTGCTGCAGTGCAGAGCGTCCCAGTCAGCCGGGTGACATCAGCCTCTAATTCAGGCCTGTAAATGGGCCAGCGAGGCGCTTCCTCCTCTCAGTGCGGCAGCAGGAGATCTCTGCAGCCCTCTGACACACTTTGCTCCCGTGTCTGTTCTGTGCCTCTGTGACAAAGTGAAGGAGAGGTGGATTTTCACAGAAGAAGCCTCGTAAGGCAGGAGGGAGGCAGCGTGCTGAGTGTGGGCCTCAGAGCTGATGGCATCTTGTTGTGCAGGTGAAAACATGCCCGGAGGTGATGAGCTGTTTAGTATTCTCAGGGGTTGTTGATGTTGTTGTTGTTGTTGTTGTTGTTGTTGTTGTTGTTTGGCCCAGTTTGGGATTTGGGAACACCCGTTTCTTTCTTACCATCTTGTCTGAAACTTCACCAGGTATAAAAACCCTAATTTAAGGATTCCTTTGCACCTCCAAGTGTGTGACTTTCCTCTGTGGAGGCTCTGGGGGTTTCTTTCTGTCAATGCTGAAGAAAGACTTGAAGCTTTTATTGTTTTAAACCAAACAGTCAGAGTGACCTCTGGTGGTTTCTGAGACCTACAGCACCTAAAGTAAAATTTCCAGCGATTCATTATAGTGGAAAAGCTTTCAAAGCTGCATTAATGCCTTTCATATGGCTGCAAGACAAACTTTTATCTCTTATGATCAGAGTACAAGCCTACACAAGGGCTTTGTAAGCAGTTCTTCAGCGTACATGCTTCATCTGAGAGCATTATTTCAGTAACATGCTGATTGCTTCTTGTTTAAAAAACACACATGCAGTTATAACCTTTCCTAAATTTTTTCCTGGTATGTTTCCATCTCTAAAAATTCCTGAGATGAGCTTTTCTTTTCCTTAAAATCCTGTGTTCAGTTTAAAGATGCTCGCGTCTGTCTTGTGAGCTAAGTTTGTCTAAATCTGCTTCCTGTTTCTTTTGTCAGCCGGAGAGAATAGACCCCAGCGCGTCCCGGCAAGGTTACGATGTCCGCTCAGATGTTTGGAGTTTGGGAATCACACTGGTGAGTTTCAGCTCTCCTGAAGTCTCTTCATATCCTGAAAGAATCTATTATGATATAATCTTTTACAATATATGCAACGTGTGTAATATAACTTATATTACAATCTTTGCATGTTCTTTTGGTCCAGAAAATCAAGCACAGAGGTCTTCGTTGCAACAAACCCCCCCCTAACAAATGCAAACCAAGGGTTGCAAAATGACACATTAGGGCCACAAAGAGACTCTAAACTACAGTAAAAACAATAAAACCAGTCTGCTGTCATGGCGACTCAGTCAGTGGTTTTGATAAAAATTGGTGGGCTGATGAATAATGTGGCAGACTTGGTATAAAACCAGAACTTTCCCAGGAGAGAAGCAGGAGGAGGAGGTCATGTGATTCAGACCTTCTGATGCTGCTTGGTGTCTTCCTGGAGTTTGTTTCGTATGGTGCTTAGCGTAGCCTTTCTGTGTGGAGTCTCCACGTTCTCCCTGTGCTCACATGGGTTCTCTGTGGGTACTCCAGCTCTCTCACACAGTCCACAAACATCATTAGTTGGATATTTTTAATTGGCCGTGGGCATGAATGTGAACATAAATTGTCTGTCTCTCTTAGTTAACCCTGCAACAGACTGCGACCTGCCCAGGGTGTACCCCGCCTTTCACGGTGGGTGTACCCCGCCTTTCACGGTGGGTGTACCCCGCCTCTCACCCTATGGCAGCTGGGATAGGCTCCAGCCCCTCCTAATCTGAACAAGATTGATGGATGTTTGGAAGAAAACACAATCTGAGAGCCTCACACTGTTTCCACCAACCTTTGTTTTTATTAACAGTGCATACAGTGTGAGCAGTAAACCTGCACCACCATCACTGTTGCACGGTTTGAAGTTGATGATTTTAAACTATTAGCACGTTTAATAAACATTTACATATTTACAGTATGCTCTATTCTCTAAATGATGCATGCTCTATACAGTAAGTGTTTGTTAATGAATTAACCAAAATTCTAAAACTCTGCAGGAAATCTTGAGATTTACTCGTTTTACAGTTTCTTGTGCTTGAGCTTGTGTGTTACGTGTTTCAGTATGAGCTCGCCACGGGACGGTTTCCCTACCCAAAGTGGAACAGTGTGTTTGACCAGCTGACCCAGGTGGTGAGAGGAGACCCGCCACAGCTCAGCAACTCGGAGGAGAGGCGCTTCTCCCCCAAATTCATCGCCTTTGTCAACGTGTGGTAAGAAAAGACTGCTGTAAAAATGAATTCCTGCCATTTTCTAGACCGTTCTGTGTTCTCTTCTGCCCCCCAGTGGCTAAATCAATGAAGTGCTTCTGTTTTCTCTTTCATCTTCCTCTCAAGCCTTACAAAGGATGAATCAAAAAGGCCAAAGTACAAAGAGCTACTGGTGAGTTCATGTTAAATCACCATTAGTCTGTTAGTCTATTAGAAGGTCTTCTTCCAGGAATTTTGTATTAATGCATCCTTTTTTTTTTTTTTTTTTTTAAATCCACTTCAGAGAGATCCGTTCATTCAGATGTACGAGGAGCGCCCGGTCGACGTAGCAAGTTACGTCTGCAGGATCCTGGATCAGATGCCGGCCTCTCCCAGCTCCCCCATGTATATGGACTGATAGCAGGACAAAACAGAAACACATCCATGAATATACACCACTCTGCAATGACGGCATCAAAAAGAGATAACGAAGTAATAAAAAAAAAAAAAAAAAAATCCTTGTGTAAATTTGCTCAGTCCCCTTATTGCAGTGTTAAAAAGAGAATTGTAAAGCCTAAAAAAAAAAAAGCACCACATGCAGTAAAAGTGGTGTCCTTTCAGTCATTTCTGTATAATATATTAACGCACTTCTGTTTCTTTCTTGTTCACGAATGCACAGATGCACAGTCACTTAAATATTAATAGCAGCTGAATCAATCATGACTCATCTTGATGAGGATACATCTCAGTGATTTAGTAACAGTGATCTAAAGAAAAAAAGAAAACCTGGAACTTGTATTTATAGAACCAAAAATCACGGAGACTCTTCGACATACTGGAATCATGCTATTTGTGAAACGTTCCCACCTCTTCCATGTAATGAAAGCATCGTGTTTGGTATCTTAATGGAACTGTGCTTCTCTGGGTATAAAGCAGTTTTAAAAGTGCTGGTCAGAGTCACGCCGGACCCGCAGTCCGCTCAGTGCTCACTGTGCAGTGGACTCTAAGCTGATTTATGAATAAAGAGAGAAAACGCTAAAGGTGTGTTCTGTCTCTTTACTCTTACAGTGTCTGTGTGTTCTGCTTGGAACCAGGTAACCTGAAATATGGTATCTCAAATGTTTGATATAAACAACTGAGTAAATGAAGCAACTACAGTAATACTTGCTGAGTAAAAATTAGTAGTGGGAAAGAGGGTAAATCTAAATTATGTCACAAATTTTGTCACTGAACTGAAAAGGGGGTGGGGCTGCAGGTTACATTTCTGAAATGTTATTAGATGGGTGCTGACAGTTCCTGAGGATAGACACTGGGGAGGTGGGAGTTCAGGCCACCAAAACCAGCAGTAATAGTAGCTGTATTAGAAGAGATTAATTGAGTGAAAATACACTATATTACCAAAAGTCTTCACTTGTCTACCTTCACATGAATATGAACTTGAGTGACATCCCATTCTTAATCCACAGAGTTTAATCTGATGTCAGCCCACCCTTTGCAGCTATAACACCTTTCCACAGGTTTTGGAGTGTTTATGGGAATTTTTGATCAGTCTTGCAGAAGCACCTTTGTGAGGTCAGACACTGATGTTGGATGAGAAGGCCTGGCTCACAGTCTCCGCTCTAATTCATCCCAAAGGTGTTGTGTCAGGTTGAGGTCAGGACTGTGCAGGCCAGTCAAGTTCTTCTACACCAAACTCACTCATCCATGTCTTTATGGAGCTGCTTTGTGCACTGGTGTGCAGTCATGTTGGAACGGGAAGGGACCAGAGAACATGTCTCCACTCCTTTAGAGTTCAGTGGCGGCGTGCTTTACACCACTACATCCGATGTTTTGCATTGCACTTGGTGATGTAAGGCTCGGATGCAGCTGGTCGCCCATGGAAACCCATTCCATGAAGCTCTCTACTCACTGTTCTTTAGCTAATCTGAAGGTCACATGAAGTTTGGAGGTCTGTAGCGATTGACTGCAGAAAGTTGGTGACCTCTGCGCACTTTGCACCTCAGGATCCGCTGACCCCACTCTGTGGCCACTTTGTGGCTGTGTTGTTGTCGTTCCTAATCATGTCCATTTTGTTACAATCCCACTAACAGCTGGCTGTGGAATATTTAGTAGTGAGGAAATTTCAGACTGGACTTGTTGCACAGGAGACATCCTATCACGGTACCACGCTGGAATTCACTGAACTCCTGAGAGCGACCCATTCTTTCAATAATGTTTGTAGAAGCAGTCTGCATGCCTAGGTGCTTGGTTTATACACCTGTGTCCATGGAGCTGAAGAGTATAACTTTTTTCAAAAATGTCTGAGTAAGTGGGCATAACCAGGTGGCATGTAGGTAACTATGAAACCATGAAACCCATCTTCTGTAGTTTATACTGTATAATATCTTTAATTATGAGACATCAAATATGTTATTGTGTGTGTGTGTCCAGTGTCTTTATCTTCACCTGGAGACTGTTGTGGAAAATATATTATATTGTACATTTTTGAACTGTATATTATTATTATTAGTAGTAGTAGTATTATATAATAATAATAATAATAATAATAATAATATAATATATAATAATATTATTATAATAATAACAATTCCTTATATTCTCTAAATTTTGTGATAGCTCAGATTTTTTTAAGAGCTGAACGTGTAATTTTATTTTGCGGTGTTTATTTTGAAGTACTTTGTTTACATCAAACATGTCTTAAAGAAGCGGCTCTGTTCCCGCCTCTGTCTCTGAAAACCACGCTGTGATTGGTCCACAGGCCTGCTAAACAAGCTCAACGATCAATGAACGTCAAGAGCTGACAACGTCATCATTAGATGCCGGAAAAAGTGTCACATGTGTCATTTACGGTGTCAACCAACCTGGAAAGTCGTGAGGAATAAGCAGAGAGCTTTTGCGGGGTAATTAATCGGTCGAAAAGAGGCCAAGAGTGTTTAAGTAACTCTAATTGAGCGCGTTTACATGTGGTTTATTGGTACGTTGTGCTTTTAATGTGGGGGGTGTTTAGCATGAACAGGCTCCATGTGAGGCTCTGGTGCTTAACGTCGCTGTTCGTGAAAGGCAGGACTCTCTCTGCTGCTGCCCCCCGTGACTCTCTTCTCCACCGGACTGTTTTCCAGCTTTTTCGGACCATGGCCACCAATAGTAGTAGCAACAATAAAGATTTCCCGAGGAAAGCCAAGCAGAAGGAGCCGCTGCGCAGACTGAGAACGAAAGAGAAGCGAAGAGACGTTCACGGACCATCCACCGTGTACCTGCAAGTGGTCGGTGCTGGAAGCAGAGATAATGCTGCGTCAGTTTACGTCTTCTCCGAGTACAACAGGTACGTCATTGTGTTGTCATTAAAACCAGAGCTGCAGAAAGAGTTTATATTGTTGTATGTCAGAGAAAAAATATTTTTTTATGTATCTCACTTGCAAAATAGACTGTAAAGAAAAGATGGTTCACTTTACTGCAGTGGTGCAGGGGGAGCTACACTTCCAAGTTTCTCTTTTCACAGGCTATATACCCTCAATTCCTCTCGTCACATCTTAGTCCCTCCCAGGAGAGGAATCAGGGCAACAGGTGTAACAAAATGAGACATCCTCTCACTGGAGCCTTTACTTCAAACCATCTGGGCTGGAGCTTTCTGTGTGGAGTGTGCATGTTCTCTGCCACAGTCCAAAGACATGCTCGTAGTGTGGTTAGTTTAACTGGTGATTCTAAATTGCCCATAGGTGTGAATGTGAGTGGTTGTCTGTCTCTATGTTTTGGCTCTGCGATGGATTGCGTGCCCCACCTCTCACCCTGTGACACCCTATGGTGTAGGGTCTGGCACCCCCATGAGCCTGAATTGGATAAGTGGTTAAGCTCATAGAAAGTTTAAAAGATGCGTATATTACCCTAAATGTGTCATCTTTTTTAAAAGTCTGTTATGGCCCTCGGCTCCTGTTATTCTGTGACCCCAGTATATGGTCATTATTGGAGTCAGAAAGAGAATTATCCACAATGTGCTCATTGGCTAGCCACTTGTCAGTCACAAGTTGTTAGCCAATAAGCACGAGGCGTCCTTGGTTTTCACACAGCTCTATTTTTCCCTCTTGGTTTGAAGATGGTTATGGCTTCATGAGGATGTCATGGTGTTTTCATCCATGTTTTCTTTACAGTCTGTCTGGTCTAACTATCTTTGTCTTAGACCATCAGGGTGATGAGATTTTGGAAATTTAATTCCCCTTCAAAGACCTGTTTATGGGTTTAGGTATAAGTAAGAGTATGGGACTTTGTTTTGATTTGTCAGACCTGGAAATTGTGTTGACTGTCCCAACACCTTCTGAAGTACACCTAGGCAGAGCAACCGGGATTTATTTCCTTTTACCGTATTGTCATTGGCCCTCCTTTCTGCTGCAGGTATTTGTTCAACTGTGGTGAAGGAACACAGAGGCTAATGCAGGAACACAAGTAAGCTGTTTCAGACACAGCAGCATCATGATTTCAGTCTATCTGTGTTTAAAAAAACAAAAAAACAGCATTAATATGATCATCATGTTTGCGCTGTGACAGGCTAAAAGCTGCTCGCTTGGACAACATCTTCCTGACCAGACTGAGCTGGGAGAATGTGGGAGGTTTGTCAGGTCAGTGGCTTCAGGCTCACGGTAAAAATCACTGCTGTCACAGTGGTGCTCCACACTAGCACTTTGTAGAGAACTGAAATTATATGAAGTTCATACACAAAGGTAATATTTATTATATAATGGGAATTAAACAGGAATAAAATGTGAAGCTGATAGTGCCACATACAATGAAGTAATCATGAAAAACCCATATTTTCATGCTTTGCACTGTTGCAGCTCTATTTTCAATTCAGTTTGATTTATATAGCGGCAGTTTACAACAACAATCTTATTATATTAGAGGGAGAGCCCCAACAATCAAATAATCCCTTATGAGCAAGTACTTGGCAGCTGTGGGACAAACAAACTCCCTTTTAACAGGAAGAGTCCTCTGGCACGATCAGGCTCAGGGACCCTGTCGCTGGTTCACCGCTGTTCCTTGCTTGAACCACTGTCGATAGATACTGACCCCTGCAGACTGGGAACACCCCACAGGAGCTGCAGGTTTGAAGATGCTCTGACCCAGGTCTCTAGCCATCAGCATTGGTCCTTATCAGACTCACTCAGATCCTCACGCTTGGTCATTTTTCCTGCTTCATTAACGTAGAGAACAAAATGTTCACTTACTCCCTGATATATCCCACCTACTAACGGGTGCCACGATGAAGAGATAATCAGTGTTATCCACTTACTGGTGCAGTGGATAACACTTTTCACATTTCTACTCTTGGTTCTGTGCGATGTAAATGAGATCAGATCTCTCTGTTATAATCAGCACAGGCTCACACCTCTAACTACGGGAAGAGAAGCTCCGCTCACCTGCAGTTCAGATGTGTTGTTTCTGATGAGCAGCCATCAGAAGATGGCTTTAAAGGGGGAGGAGTTAAAGCAACTTGTATTTTGCATTTATTTATTTTTTGGGACCATGAACAAAGGACATTAATCTCTTAAGAGAAGAGATTCTTTGTACCAGATTTCTGCTGGCTAATGTCCCTGGGCAGGTCAAACAACAAATAAGAATAATTTAGTGCAGTTCAGACAGCTTCAAAAGCACTTAGACTCTAACACAATACCTCAAACAGAGGATGAAATGATGGGCTGCACTGAGTCCAAGAATAAAAAAATTGAGCTGGAAAATAGATGATCAATGCTGTTAATCTGCTTTACTTTGATAATTCATAAAGTTTTTTTTTAACCATTTCTAAATGTACAGGTCAAAGCTTCTTATGTTATTTAAATGTTTATAAATCCTCAAACTCTTTGATTATTTGCAGTTTTACATGGAAATATTTTTTTCTTTGTGCCCTCAGACCCCACTGTAAACAGATGCTGTATAAATATACATATATTTTTTCAGTGTCTGTGAAGCCAAAATAATTCATCTTCTGTTTATGTATAAGCAGAACTGTTACACAGAAAAGCTTTATGTTTCTGTTAATTTCAATAAAATAAAATCTTATGACTTCTTGCTCTGTAAAAACCTTCAGTTTCCTGAACCCTCGTCTGCGTTGCAGGGATGATATTAACCTTGAAGGACACCGGTGTCCCTGAGTGTGTTCTCTCTGGGCCTCCACAGCTGGTGAGAAGCTGAATCAATCACACCTTGAGGAGCTTTTAATGTGAAAAGATTCACTTTACATCTGCTCTCTGCCTTTTTTCTAATTAAAGGAGAATTACCTGAATGCCATCAAGTCCTTCTCTGGACCGCTGGAGGACATTAAGCTCTGTATGTCGAATTTCCTGAGATAAATTAGATAAATGCTTTATTTTTAATGTTACATCTGCACGATATTCACCGTGTCATGTTGTCTCAGCGGTCCGACCGTACACCGAGGAGACGTACGCCGATGAGACCATGACGGTTTATCAGGTGCCGATATTTGGTGGGTTTGAATCACCATTTCCTGATTTTGAGTCCCCTCAGCTTCTGTTTGTTAGTCATCAGATTTTTTTATTTATTTTTTCTGTGGTCTCCGCAGCCAAGGTGAAGGACAATAGCAGGAAACTCTCCCCCGAGTCGGGCAGGAACAGCCCCTCTCAGGGGTCTCCAATCAAAGACGACTACAACAACATTAACAGCAGTCTAGATTATCCAGGTGAGTAAGAGCAGGGGCCGCCTAATTATAATAAGATGAAAAGTCATAAATTATGTTATATTATTAATAATAATTGAAAATAAATCCTAGACCCGTGCTTACAAAATGAACCCACTGCAGATGGAAATCTTCTGTGGTCCAGACTGGCTGAAATCTCTGGCTTTAATTCTCAGCGTCTGGAAATGACTGTGATGTAGGGCGCTTCGTGCCCTCTTTCCATGTCAGACTGAGGTGTAAATAAGAGTGTAATAGGCAGACTTTGGCTGTGTGTCTTCAGTAATAAGATGAGCAAACTGAGTGTAACACTAGCTTCAAATTTCTTTCAGCTGAAAGGCGAACAGCAGCGAGAGATCCCTCTTTGGTGGTTGCCTTTGCCTGCAAGGTATGATGCTGTGAAGATAATCCCATCCTGTGATGTACAAATTGAGGCTCTTTGTGTCTGACATTCTGCTTTTTACCTGTCAAACACCTTCACAGCTTCACCCGAAGAAGGGAAACTTCTTAGTCGCTCAAGCCAAAGAGCTCGGGCTGCCCGTGTAAGTGGGTTTACTTTAATAGCCTTTAGTTAACACGCGGTCCTGTTGGTGTTATGAATGTGCAGTTTTTTGTTTTCCTAACACTGGTTATCATCTAAAACCTTTGTATTCTGTAAATCTTTGTACTTTTTCTCTATAAAATGTAAGAAAATAGTGTTTTCCCTCCAACAGCTCAAAGAGGCTTTGTGGTAACATAAAGGAGTTAAAAAAGATGCAGCATAATTATTTCAGAAGCTTTGATTCATTTTCAGTAGTGACCAATGATGTTTCAAGTGCTCTTTCCTAAACTTTCCACCTTTAAGGGGCACAGCAGCTATCGGTCCGATCATTGCAGCTCTGAAAGACGGGAAAAGCATCGTGCATGAAGGAAAAGAGGTGCTGTAGAGTAAAGAGTGATTCTCTGCCTCTGATGAACTGCAGCTCTGACCTGGATTTGCTAACTCTGTCGCTGTGGTCTTTCAGATCCGACCCGAGCAGGTCTGTACTCCTACTGATCCCGGACTCGTCTTTATTATAGTCGAGTGTCCGTCTGAAGAATTTGCTGCAGCTCTTTGTGCCAATCAGCAGCTGGAAAGGTAACAGTTGAACTGCCAGAGTTTTTTTGTTGTTGTTGTTGTTTTTTTAGCTATTCTTTAATAAAAGCAATACAAACATGCAGCCAACAAACTGCTGCTGTTCACGCCACACAATTAAACTTGACTTGAGTTACATATCTTTGCATTAACCAGTTATAGTGTGTTCATCTGAAGCGTGAGTATGAGCTTCATCACATGCTGATGACTGCTCGTCTTTCCCAGTGCTTAAAAAAGGTTTCCCTGTGTTGGTCTGTATATAGTGACAGAAAATAGTGACTTTCTAAATTGAGGCTGTCATCCCCTTCAGATACCAGACAGGTGGGACAGAAGACCCTGCTGCGTTGGTCGTCCACATCACTCCTGAGTCTGTTTTGAAAACAGATCAATACAAGAAGTGGATGGAGAGGTCTGCAGTCTCTCTCTCTGAAAGCTTTTTGCCGTACAGTTTGGCGCGTCGAGCCTCACAGTCGTGCGTGTTTCTGCAGGTTTCCATCCACAACAGAACACCTGATCCTTAATGAACAAGTGTGCACAATCCACAACATCAGAAGTCACAAGATTCAGGCCCAGCTCAACGTGATCCACCCAGAAATCTTCCCCCAGCTTAAAGCTTACCAAACTAAGGTGAGTCTGATGAAATGTTTGATTGATCCCTTTCAAACACATTCCCTTACAGTCTTGAGCTCTCTCTCCCTTTGCAGCTGATTGCTCCCTGTATGCATTTAAACCCTGCTTGTATTGTACTGCAAAAGCACAGTTGCAGAGAAAACAAAACAAAAGAGAAAACATCAAAAAATCTTCTTTTTTTTGGGGGGGGGTGGTTTCCTTTAGGAACCTCAGGCGGCCTTGCACGTCCCAAACGTCAGAGCGGAGTGTCTGCTCAAGTTCCAGCTCAGACCTGTAATGGAGTGGCAAAGGTTAGTTTGTCCTTCAATCCCTCCAATTTAGCCAACATTACTTTGCAGCTCCAAGCGCCGGCCTGTCATAGAGAACAATCTGCAATGGACTGTTGCTCTCAGCTGCTTTCTTCTCTGTTTGTCTTTTTTTAACCTCATCTTACAAGCGTCGGGGTTTTATTTTTTTTGCTGCACTGTTTCTGTCAAGTACTGTTGAGGCACATCAAGGTCAGATGTAGAAAAAAAAAAATCACTGCCCCCCCCCCCCCCCCCCCCCCCCCCCCCCGGCAGTGTTTTTGCAGGCAGTGGTGTGTGTCTTTTTGACTCTTGTCTCATTTGTTAGAGATGCCATCCCCTCTTGCAACTCTGAGGAGTTTGTGAAAGAAGCTTCTGAGGTCCCAAACTTTCTGGCAGAAGTGGACAAGTGCAGGAAGATTTGCTCCGCTGGCGCTGCAGAGCTTTCTGGTCAGTTCTGCAAAGTGTTGGCTCATTGGAGTGAGGATTCTCTTTCTGGAGTGTCCTTTTTTCTTTGTCTTTATTAGCTTCATTTATAGCACAAGAAATGAAATGAAGAAGTGGGATAGTAAAAAGATTGAGTTGATGTTTGTCTCGTGTTTCCTGACACCTCTACAGAGCAACTATATATGGACCATTTATTTTATTGGCATAAGAAGTCTTTAATTTTGTACAATATTGTAACAGATTTAGAAATTTTGGTTTTGACATAATTTATATGCAGTTTAATTTGTTAACAGCAACTCCCAAGAACTTAGTTTCAAGAATGATGGCAATTTTGACTTCATTTATTTAAAACATTTTTTTGGTTATTTAATGAGTTTTCTGAATATTATACATTTTGTTTTTCCATCAGCAGTTAAAATGCACTTCTGAGCCTTGGAAATCAAACATAAATCATTAATACATACATTATATAATGTAAACAACAATGGTCCACATACCGAACCCTGTGGCACACCGCACATTACCTTTAATAAACCAGAATCTGTATTATTTATATATACATATTTATACCTGCCATCTAAATAGCTAAATAACCAGTCATGGGTATCCTCTGATGCCATACCTGTCTAATTTGCATAAAAGTAACTTGTGATCAACAGGATCAAATGCTTTTTGTAGATTTCTCTGATCTGTTTTTGTAGACCTTACTCATTGTGCATGTATGGTTGTGTGTTCTATATATTTATTTATTTTGCAGGTCAAAGAGAAAACTATCCAGAGGTGGTTTTCTTGGGAACTGGATCAGCTCTTCCGATGAAGATCCGAAACGTCAGCGGCACTTTAGTTAATATCAGGTACGGCTCTCAGGGCAGTGTGGCAGACTGCTGGTGTCAAAACAAAATTCACTTAGAATTACCAGAAAAAGAAGAAAACCGTCTTTTTATGAAGAGAGTGCCAGTATTTTGATGAGATCATATGTGCTATGATCATATATGTTGTACAGGTAAAACAGGAAGACAAAGAAAAGCTTTGATCTTCTCATTCCTGTGAGATCGGTACTCATGTTTGACGTCCTGTCCCAGAGGAGCTGCTAAAGTATAATCAGAAGGATCGACTCAGACACAAATCTTTGAGGACTTTTCACTCTCATTGTGTGCCAGAGGGTGGAGTTGGACTTCTACAGTCAAACAGTTGTCAATGAACAGCAGTATGAGAACGAGAGCCACTCACTGTTTTGAGACGTTGCTTTTATCTGCAGATAGTACCGAGGATATTATTCACTGTGTCTTGATCAAAAACAAGACCAAAAAAGCACCTGATACATCATATCGCCTAAAACCAGGCTAGTATTTTTGTTTCATATTGCCAGCCGTGTGTTGCTGTAGATAACAATGGGACTGAGTTTTAAATTGAAGCTGTTGCCTCAGTTCTTTGTTCTCACTTTTGTCTGCTTTCCTCAGGAATTTGGGCGACTGCTGCTCGTTTATTTTTTTTTTTTAATCAATTCCACTTTTCCTGCACTGCCAAAGTCAGGTTGTAGTCACCACTCTGATCCAGTGATCTTTCTTTAAAACACACTGCTGCTCTGACATTTAGATTCTTACAGTCATTCATTCATGTGCCCCGCCTCCTCCTCCACCGTTACCACAGAACGATGTGATCCAGGATGTTCAAATCATACCATAGCTGCATCTGCTAAAAAGCTCAGGCGACTTAGGTCTTACCATAATAATGCCAGTCACAGAAAGTGACAGTATTCTCAGTTTATTATGGTTTTAGTATTTCTTATTCCTGGTTCTTACTGAGTCATTTGCTTTTGAATTGATATGGTGAATAAAGCCACTGAGGCTCATGTGCACCCCATTGAGATCTACTGACACCTGTAATTATGTGATCTAGAACTTCTACTTTCAGGGGATTTGTACTACAATTCTACTGCCAGGAGGCTGAGGGGGGGGCTGACAGTATTTGTTTGTTCGGCTCTTTGAAACAATCTTTCCTTATTGAATTTTTATTCTTTTGTATTTAGCTGAGGACAGTTCATTGCATCTAACAGAGTTTATTAAAATAACTGGAGAGAAGTTTTGAAGAGAAGCACCATCATGTTCACCAAATGACTTTAGAAGATTTTTCTGGGGTCTGGGTGCTGCTCCTGGTGACTCATGGAAATATCCAGCGGGATGAAGGGTTAATGGGGAATTGTGGTGATACTTAAATCACAGAGAGCTGGGAGTGATTGCCCCAGAGAACAAGGACGCCATTGGAGATGTTTGATGTTGAAAGTGAAAGTATCTCATAATGGGAGATAATGGGAGTGTAGGGAAGAGCAGGTGGCCTGAAATGACTATTTAAAAACTTAATATTTAAATTATGTTTTTATAGCTGCAACGTTCAGTGCGCTGAGTTAGCATTGAATTTGGTCCTTCATCTGGTTCATACAGCTGTTCATTCAGCTGCAGGACCCTGGAGTTGTTCAGCTGTCCTGCTGGATCCTGACAGGTGTTTCCATCATTGTTTGCACCTGTTGCATTGCCCATCTATCCTCAGTAGTGTTTAAACACTGCTTCACTGTCTCCAGTCAGTTTTAAAAGGCTTAAAAACTAATTAGTTAATAATGTTCATTCAAAATTGTAAAACCTGAAAGGGCATCTTTAATAAGTAATAATGCATGTGTACTGAGAACGCCGTACTCACCCACAGTTTTGTGTCTGGCTGGGCATGTTTCATGCTTGACTTCCTCTTTTTTAATGAACCTGTTTTGTTGGTACCCACACGAAGCCCGAGTCAGTCTTTGCTGCTGGACTGCGGAGAGGGAACCTTCGGTCAGCTCTGCAGACACTACGGGGACGACGTCGATGACGCTTTGTCCAAGATCTCGACGGTTTTCATCTCGCACCTGCATGCCGACCATCACACGGTAAGCAGCCGTGCATCAAGTGTTAACTTACAGAAACAAGAGTGCTCCAGTTAATCTCAATGTTGTGATCTTTTGTTTCAGGGGCTGGTTCAACTGTTGTACCAGAGAGAGAGGGCACTGGTATGTGGGATAAAGTGCTTCTCAGTTTCTTTTTCTCCTGCACTGAAGTCAAAGATTATAGCGTATTAACTCCTGTGTCATGTTTATGCCTCTAGACAACTTTGGGAAAGCCGTTCAGCCCGATCTACCTGGTTGCTCCGGTTCAGATCATGACCTGGCTCAACCAGTACCACGACTACTGTGAGGAGATCCTCAGTCACATTAAGTATGTGGATGCACACGCATCTTAACTCATTAGCATGAACTTCACCTCCATTCTGCATCAGTATTGGATTTGTTAAGTTGAATTGTTTTTGGTGTTACTGATCAATTTGAATTTGTCTTTGCATGTTTAGTAATTTGAAATGGATGGCAAAACCAAAGCACTAAATTATCGTTGCATTTATGCGCATTATATTACTTGCACTATATTTTTGTATACTGGACAAAGAAAGAAGTTTGTTGTATTTTTCAGCTCTCAGTGATCTTGATTTTGTTTGGTCTGATTGGTTGAAAAGTGTTAGAGCTGTTCAGAATGCTGGAAAGATTCTCACATCAGATCCTCCCTGTAATTACACGCAACAACATTCAGAGAGCCGTTTCCAGGCAAGTTCTAAAACTCAGTATTGATTGTATCCTTGCGAGTTTCCTGGTAGCAGTCGGACGGGCTGATCTTTTTATGTTTCTTTAAGGTGAGACTAGAATCAGCTTGTACAGCCAGGTTTCTAACAGCTGATTTCACATGAACGGTTAAAGACCGAGGCAGGACTTGATGCTTCTGTTCTTACTATCAGACAGTTTGTAAGGTTGGAGAGCTTTTTGAATCAGTGGACTTTACTGAGATATAGAACTGTGTGTCATCAGCATAGCAGTGGAGTAAAATTATATTTCTCTGTATAATGTGGTAACATACATAATGGAGGATAGGTCTTAAATTGAAGACACTTAAAAGACACAGGTATGAATAACTTTATTTACTTATATCTATAAAAGTATAGGACACAGAATCAATAATTTTGAAAATGTGTGTGCATTAACTCCAATAAACTACAATTCTAATATGTAGTTTTATTTTATATATTTGAACTGCAGCAGCAGGAGCTCTTTCAGCCTTCAGGTGGCAGTGACTGAGGGCTGAAGCAGCAAGCTGTAATATAAGTCAGATAATTTAATTCCAAAAGGCACCAACAGTTGTGACCTAGTCACAAAGGGTCAAGAACTTGTTTTGGTAGAACAGATGTCACTTTTAAAGGGTAATTCAGCATCTAATGTAAGTCTTGTCTTTGTTGACCTCCATTGGTTTAACTTCACACACCTGGTCATTGTGGTACTAGTTTTTGTGTACAATAAACACGTTTCCACATCATTCATGCAGTGTTTCTGTTTGAGGACATCTGTTTTTGTTTTTCAGCCTCATCCCTAATAAATTTCTGTGTGGCGACGCCGAGGTTCCCAAACAGAGGATGAAGTCATTCATCCAAGCGATGCTGAAGAAGAACGACCTGAAGAGGGTCTGCAGCATATTTCACATATTCCTTTACTGAAGCTTTTCAGGGTTTTAAAGCCTCTCATCATTTTATTTCTGTGTGTCTCAGTTCCAAACGTGTTTTGTGCGTCACTGCAAGAACGCTTTCGCCTGCAGCTTCGCTCACCAGTCAGGCTGGAAGCTGGCCTTTTCTGGAGACACCATGCCCTGTGATGCATTCGTACACATCGGTTTGTACTACTCAGACTGATTAAAGTCCATATGTCACCCAAGTGTATCTAGGCAGAAGCGCATAATAGCAAATTGAGCGTCCGCTTTCGATATTACAGTGATTCATATAAGGTCATCTTGACTCTAGCTTGACTACGCTGGTTGTTTTGAATAATTTATCCGATATTTCTTAATGCTCTCAATCACTCTCATAGCTGGCAGCCTCTTTAATGGTTCCTCTGGGATCTCTCTTCATTGACTCTTCTTAAATTGCTTGACTGGATTCTGTCCAAGCAAAGCCTCCCAGAGATAGCCAGTGTTTCCCAAGTCTGTTCATTATAGATGGCTCGGCTCACCGAACAAACAGGGCGTGCTGATTCTTGATCACGCTGACCACCTGATTGATTTCCTGTGGGACAGGAAGGAGCTCTAAGTGCTTGCCTCTGAGTCGGGCTTCTCATTCAGCTTTCTTCTTTTTAACCCAGGAAAGAATGCAACCTTACTAATCCATGAGGCTACGCTGGAAGATGAGCTAGAGGAGGAAGCTGTAGAGAAAAGACATAGGTGAGTAAAACAAACTCTGCGACTCTGCAGGTACTTTACCGTGATTTAAGGGAAATGAAGGAAATGTGTGAGCTCTGTGTCAGCTATTGAAAGACTTCACTTGCTGATTGAGGTAGTCATTATGTTCTGAGTGCATTGTTAAATCTCTTCATTCTCTGCAGATATTGACATTGATTTTTTTTTTTTTTTTTAAATGGTGCTAGCGTGAGTGTCTGTCTTCACAAAAGCATCTTTTTATGTCTTTAGAAAACAATGTTACCATTGATAAGTTCTCCAAAAAGCAGTGTGACATAAATCTCTGACTTTATGCTTCATGTTTTGCGACAGTACAACCTCCCAGGCCATTGGCATTGGCATGAAGATGAATGCTGACTTCATCATGCTCAACCACTTCAGCCAACGCTACGCTAAGATCCCTCTTTTCAGTGAAGACTTCAACAACAGGGTGGGAATATCCTTCGACCACATGAGAGTAAGTTGCAGTACAGACCTGGTTAACAGCAGCCACATGTGATTTCTTAATACCTGCTGACTGGATGCACTTGAAGGCATTTGGTTCAATTCAGTGCTTTATATTGTAAGATAAAGATCCTGTAATAGTAGAGAGAAAACCTCAACAATCAAACAACCCCCCTATGAGCAGCACTTGGTGACAGTGAGAAGGAAAAACTCCCTTTTAACAAGAAACCTGCAGCGGAACCAGGCTGAGGGAGGGGCAGACATCTGCTGCGACTGGTTGGGGGTGAGGGGAGCGAGATGGGACAAAAGACAGAAAAGGACAAAAGACACGTGTCAAGGTGACACTGAGATTTGAGCAATATGCAGACAATTAAAGCTATGCATGATTACTGAATCCAGAAAATTTTAATGTAAGCTGCAGTTATAGTGTTGCAGATATGGGTCACCATAAAGTTAAACATGGAGAGAAACTCGACTCAGTTGAACTTTCTCAGCTCTCCATTCAGATATGAACCATCCTTTCTGTAGCTACCCACAGCTTCAGCAGTGGGATCATTTATGCGTTCCCAGGTTGGGAAAGTTGCACACGTTTAAATATTTACATCTTAATACTTAAAAATAAATTTATTAAGGTTTTGAAGACTGTCATGTTTTCAGTGGAGCTACCCTGGCTCCCCTGTTGGTTGAACCCTGCCCCCCTGTTTCTTGTACAGTTATCTCGTGCACATAGAATATTTAAAAGTGTTTGAACAAATTGTGTCTTATAGCATTTTCTGTATTTAAGTAAAATGTAGCCTAGAAATATATTTTTCCCTCTTTGGCCACCGGTGTGCTCAGTGGACACAGTTCCTGGATGGTCTGGAGGGAATTTGCAACTTTTACATTTTTGCTTGATCAGATGTTTTCTCATATTAATCAGAAAATTAAGGAATAACATTCTGTGCTGACAAGTCTCTTTTTTTCATTACTGATGAGCAAAACTCATAAATTGCTCACCTGCATTTGTCCTGGCTTTTCAGGGTTGCTTGTTAGTGAATCATATAAAGATACCTTACATTACCAGTCAGAATAAGCCACACAAAATGGTAAATTAATATTGAGCCTGATGAAACAATTCCAATTGAAGGTACAGTTAACTCCAGGAAAGCTTGTTATTGGATGGGGATTGCCACTGCTTTCAAGGACTGTTTAATTTTAGGTCAAGTTTTTTATAACTTAGAAACTTTCAACAAAGCATAACTCAGTTATATAATAAATAAAAATGAAATGATACTGTATATAAGTAATGGGGCTGTAAAAGAGTAAAAAATAGGGATTTACAAAAAAAATGCTAATAAGCGCATGAATAGAATAATAGTTAGTTCTAAATTTCCATACTTTCATTTCTTCTGCTCTCAGATTAATTTTGGAGACTCTAAAATCATCCCCAAACTCATTCCCTCTCTAAAAGCCCTCTTTGCTGAGGAGCTCGGTGAGATGGAGGAGAGGAGGGAGAGGAGGGAGATGAGATATCCAAGAGGAAGCAGCTCTGGGGTGGCCAGCGAGCAGGAGAAGACTGGAGCACCAGAGGTCGGCAGAGGCGCTAAGAGAGACCCGGAGGAAGCAGCAGCAGCACATGTAGATGTGAAGAGGTTGAAATCCCGCTGATTACACTGAATTTCATTTAAACACGAGTTCATAGAAAAGGAGTGAACGAGTGCATCCTGAGTTATTTTATTTAAATGAACTGGAGATTTTTATTTGGCTTGTGTGGTCTAAAGATTAACTGTACAGATCTGAGCTGTGACTGTAGTTTTTTGTTTAACAGAATAAAGCATTACCACACCACGTCTGCTTTCACAGTTGTCTATTTCCTGCTAGGTGCCATTTCTCTTATCATCTGAATCCAGGCTTTATAAATATAGTTTAAATATAGTTAAATTTTAAGGAAAATTACAGCAGGTCTTTGTTATGCTGAACCGAAATGATGGTTTCCTTAAGGTTAAAAATAGCTTAAAAAAAATAATGAGAACAACAATGATGGAATCATTTTTGCAAGACATTGTTTCCATCAGCTTTCAGTACATATATTTATCTGATTACAGCCAGGTGGTACAATGTCCCACACTCACATTTTAAAAATACATCAAAATTTTTGTTAGCTGATGTCATCTTTTAGTTCAACTTGTTCGTGTTCTCAATAAAACTCCTTTACATTACTTTGTGTGTGTGTGTGTGTGTGTGTGTGTGTTTTAAAATGCTACAACTGTGATTTAATAGAAGCTAACAAACACTGTAGTTCCTTTAACGGCCACTAGAAACTGGCTCCTAAAGGGAGTCAATCCCCATAGGCTTCCTTGTTAAAGTTGCCAGTTTTACAGCATTAAAAAGCATATTTTAGCTCTGGCCTCTATGGATAGCCCCTCCCGCAACAACTTGTCCAGGTGGATACTGCAAGTGGGGATGTCGTCACATTGGTTGACAGGTGTCCTGACATAGGCATCTGGAGCGGATCAGTGTCTGTATTACACCTGTATAATTTATGAATGTAGCATACGGTCACGGTAACTAACATGGTGATGCTGAGGATCCAAAATACAACGGGTGGTGGCGACCATCTTTTATATACAGTCTGTGGTTTTAAGAAATTCAGAAGCTTATTTTTCCTTTGTTTTAATGTCTTGCAGTAGTACATTGTTTCTTAAATGTAATGCATGTCATTTGTTGAATAATTTAATTTAGGGACATTCTCACTCTTACTCTCACACACAAACACACACAGTCATATAGCACTTTATCCTATGCACGTTAAGTGATTTATCTATCCCACACACTCAAATGCCAAAAGATGCATGTCAGGCCATTTAGGGTTCAGTATCTTGCTCAAGAACATTTAAAAATGCTGACTGGAGATGCTGGGGCTCAATGGACAGTATGCTAATAGACCACTGGTCTGGGTTTGTTTGCTCCTTCCTTCCTTCCTTCCTGCCTGCCTGCCTGCCTTCCTTCCTAATCTATAACAACATCAAATCATATGAGGGTTATAAATGGGATTTTGAAAATTCCACACATGTCCACATGGGGGCTTCAGTGAGCCATCAGAGCTCATACGTACCTGTTACTGAGGCCTGAAGGCAAAATCAGCCAGCATGGTAATAAGCCTCATGAAGAGATGGGCTATTATCTTTTGCCACTTGAGGGAGTGGTGGCTGCAGGAATTTCCTGTGCTCACAGGAGCAATGAGGAAAAGTACTGAGACACCAGAAGGGTCAGGGGTATTGTTAGAAACCACATTAAAGGTGCTGGTTCAGTATGGGAAGCATCTTAAATGTAGTTTGGCTTGTTTAAAAGTTGCCTTTTGATTTGACGTATGACAGAAGCGGCATACGGTCTGCAGGCATGAATGAACTTTGGTTTCAGAGGACTGACCTTTCAATTACAGCAAACTTGCCCTCCGAGAAGACATTTACCACTGCCTTCTTTTCTAAGCACCCTTTTTTCTCGTATGACAGTTTTACCTTTGTGTCTAGGTTAAATTTGCCAATGTTTCCATCAGCTGTGGTTCTACTCTGAATTCAAGGCCACAGTTAGAACAGACGAGCTTCCTAAGAGCTTCTCCTCCTCTTTCTTTAGATAAGACAGTTTCCAGAACCCTGAAGTAAGTGTGAGTTTTCAGAGATTAGTGGGTTGAGCGGTGGGTCTGCGATTAGCCTATTTTCTGGAGTGTGAAGCAGTGAGATGAAGATGCATTGCTCCTGAGCCTCATGAGTCCATTTAGGGGCCTCTGCCACCACTGAGGCCACTTCTATCAGAGGAGGAATGCATGACAAGCAGAAAGGGACATAATTGGGTTTTGACATAAGCATTGCAGAGTCAAAAATGATGGATTGATGGACCTAATCATTGCTTGACCAGCAGTAGACCACCACAAATGAATATTGAAGACATGATTCAAATGGATTTATTAACTGCCCAAGACTTTGCTGGCAGCACTTTCCCCTCTGTGACTGACTTTAGTAGTTTTCACTGAAGGACAATTCAGTTTTTATACCTGTTTATTTTTATTTGTTGCTGCAGTCATTTAAAGGTTGAATGCAAACAGACAATGAGAGAAACTTAGGGAAAAGAATGCTTCTTGAGATGAAAGGAGAGAGATTGCCTTCACTTTGGTGTTAATTGATGTCTATTTTTAGATTTGACTGGGCAAGCAGTGCTCACCTTGCTTGCCCCGATGGAACACCACTGAGTAAAATGTAAGTTTTGCTTCTTGAAAATTACTTATGCATTTTAGAAACTGCAAAAAATAAAAAATAAAAATAAAGCTTGCGTAAAGCTAAAGTACAATATTTACATCCAAAATATAGTAGTAGAAATCAATATAATATAGAAATACTTAAAGTAAATATAAGTACATTAAAACCATACTTCAGTACAGTACTTGAGTATTTCTACCAAGTTTCATTTCACCACTGGTCCTGGGTATAATGTCACCCCATATCTTCTTTCTAGATGTGCCCTTGGTTTGATGATCATTTCGGTGATTACCTTTTTTTTCACTTTCAGTTTCTTCTCTAAAATCAGAGTTTGTTTAAAACTTCTCTGATCATCAGGTTGCTTTTTAGTAACATCATCACCTCCCCCTAGATTTCAAAGATTAACTTCACCATTGTCGATGATAAACACCCTGATCATCAAGGCATTTTTTTGGGTTACTAATGAAGCCTGCTGACATCAAAGGTTCTTCCACAGTGGTTGCCATGTGAGACCAAGACTCACAGATAGTGAGGAAGTGCATCTCTGAGTCATTAGGCACCCCCTTTTGCCAATGATCCTCCACAAGAAGCTCATTCTGATTCTCCCATGCATCAACACTTGGGATACTTTTTTCTTACTATGGTTTAGCAGCCCTGAAGTTTACCCTTGAAGTTCTTATTTTCTCATGTTTTCTTGTCATATGTTTCTGCATACATTTAATTTTCTTAATGGATAATTCTGGTTTATTTCAGTGTGGCATATTTTGCCATTAATGTGGCTCTGTGCTAACATTTCATGATTACCTCAGTTGTCCAGATCCAGGGAAACTGGACACAAAACAGGGGCTACACAAATAATTTTAAACATTTGTTTACCTGTCTGAACGTAGAGTTAAAATTAAATATGTCCCATTTTTTTCTGATTTATGTATTTTTTAAAAATATGATATCAGCTTTTAAAGTGGCATTAAGGTTTAAAGTTACATATCTTTGGCCACTTTGAGTGACAGGTGGGTGCCAATGTGTGAGACCTCATCTCTGCTAATTGGAATAACTAAACTAGACCTCTTGACTGTGTTTTTGCTGTTGGTGCATTTTGAAATTTTTTTTTTTTAATGGTATAATCTGACAAAAAAAAAAACCTCCTGTGCAATTAACTGTACCAACAGACCATCCAAGAAATGTGTACTTTATTTTTGGTGAGTGAAATTCTAGCATTTTATTTTTCTGTTAACATTAATATTCAGCATTGCGGTTTTGCAGACATGTTAATAAGATGTTAACTTGCCATTTTGGATGTGTGACTATCAATGCCACAGTGTAGGGTCAAGTGAATAAGACCTGAGCAGTAAACCTCTGGCAACCACTCGTTGCTAGGGAAAAACGTGGGAAAAAACAACTTCCTTGCAGTTGCTTTGGTTGTTAACCAAACCTGATCACTGGTAGTTTGCACTGAACATGCCAACTTCTCTGTAAACACTTGCCAGCTACTCTAAGCCATAATGAAACTATTTTAAGTGCAACACAAATCAAAATGGAGACTGTTTGAGCGACAACTTTTATTTTGAAGGTGAATGATCGCCATTTATGGTTTGTGTCACACTTTTTCAAGTTTCACTATTACTCAGCTAATAGGTAGCAAATGTTTGCAGACAAGTTGGCATCTCCCACGCAAACTACGGGTGATTGTGGCAATCTGCTAGCAACCAAAACAATCATAAAGAGGTTTTTGGTGCAGCACCCTCTTTACAACTGATTTCGCCTAGTGACAGAGAGGAACCTCCAGTGACCACTTGCCAACCAGTCAAGGAATATACATTTTTCCTGTGGTTGTATCACATCCAATATGGCAGAGGAATCCCATGTAATGTGTGCATGATGTCGAACAAGGAACCTCCATAGTATATTGATATTACACATACAGCTATGGATGAAACTCGCTAACCAAGCTTGCTAGCATTAACTAAAAAAATGGGGACTCTATTATCCAAATATTGTCAAAAAACAAACAACAACAAAAAAACAAATAAACAAAAAACTTTACTTCAAAAAAAGACTTTATAAACCAAATGCGTCATGTTTCTGTGGCTACATCCATCTTTTATATACAGTCTGTGAGGAGAACTGATTCTGAGTGCTACATTAGAAAATAGTTGCTATGAAAACCTTTGTGCAGAATGTAATTTTTTTCTCTTCAGTTAAACTCAGTTAACCTTTGTCACATTAGCTATCCAGAAAGCTAGATATTTCAAAACCTGGACAAATAAAACAATCTGCGTGGCAGCAAACCAGTAGAGGTGAAAATGTATTTCTTGATAATTGGTTGAATCAAGCCTGTAGCCTCTGCAGGCAGTATGCAATTATCTTTTACCCCGGAAAACCTACATTTGCACAAGTGGTTGCAGATATTTGTGAGCCCCTTGAGATATTACTGTTATTATTATTTTTTTAAATTAAGGCTGATAAAAGAAAGAAGCCTCACTACCATCCCCGGATTTGCATCGTGCATGGCTTATGTGTGAAAGGGGAAGTCATTAAAATATAACATCAAACAAACAGGCAGCTGTGTTACTCATGTTTGTCATAGTTTATTTGGTGTGGAATGAGGAGAGACAGATCCAAACAGAGTGGGACACCACCAATCAGATACACCTCCCCACCTGAATCCTCCACTTCAATCCAGAGTCAATTATGCTGCCTGCTCACCTCTCCTCACATTTAATGCCTGGCTGCTGATTCAGAGAGCAGCCCCGTTCTGGTCTGGCAGGAATCAAAGTGTGAGGTAATCTGAGGGGACTTGTGAAGAAAAAAGAGGCACCGGGTTACGCAGCCTCTCAGATTGGAGGTCACAGTCCAGGCCGGCACATCTCAGACACACAGACAGGTCGGTAATTATAGGCAGAAGATCTATCCCTGCTGATTAGACCAGCTATTTCTACATTACTGTCCATCAGCTGTCATCTCACATCTTCATCTTCATTCACTCTGCTCAGGTAGCTTTAACCACTGCTACAAATCAGGCCTAAAGCCAGAGGGAACACATCCCGAGCCTCAACCCACCTTCTCATAAAAAAAGGCTACAAAATTACGATCAAAGATCCATGCCAGACCTTTGATAATGTTGCGAATACAGTGAAAATGGCTTTTTTAGAAGTAGTAGAGCAGCTTTTGTGCAAGTACAGGAGAGCTGGTGCGACACAGAGCATTAATATTCCATGTAGTTCTACCTGGGTTAGCCTCTCACCACCCCAGCATGACTGCTCTGCATTAACAGACTGTCTGAGGGAGAAACCTCGGGTGGCCCGGGAAGCACTGGCACTCACCTGCTCCTGCATGTGAATAAAGATCTTCTCCCAGCTGAGAAAACAATCAGACGTAATATTCACAAGCAGTCGGTGCACAAATCCCACCTTCTTGCTGCTTTTTTTTTTTTTTTTAAAGGTGCGGATAGAACGAGAAGCTATTGAAAATCTTTGTTTTACAAGGTGAGCTGGATAAGCTGGGACTGATTTTCGTCCTAGTTTGTTATTTTGACATTCAGATAAAGACTCTCTGAGGATTAAGGGGCTTGTAGTGAAACCACAAAAGATGCTTGACATGCATTACTCTTAACTTCTGAAATAAATATCCCATGAGGGTTTGTGTTCAGTGGGAATCAGGGGAATTCTCTGAAAAATATCGCCCAAATTGAGGATTATGTGGCATCTTCTTTTTTCATGCTTTGTTTGTGGAAGAAAAACACATCATTTGCTTCTCAAAAATCACTCAGCTTAGTATTTGAGACCCAGTCCAATCTGTGGGGAATACTGATGAATTTCGGCATTAAAACATATAAGGACTTCTTAACACCTCTGCAGAGGGGACAGGAAGGTGAGGTGCTGCTTTATGTTTTCAAGTATGATGAGATAACGACTAGCCAAGCTATATGATGCAAAAACAACAAGCGAGGCTTTAATTTAATGATGCACTTTAGCTTCTTTAACATGACCATCAGAGACCACTTGTGGCCTGCAGATGGAGGAGAAGAGGCCACTTCAGTCAGGACAAGAATAATTTAACAGATTATAAGCTGTCATTATGTTATTGGCTTTAGCTACTGAAACACACATACTTTCATCCCTCATTAACGCCATACTTTATTTTAGGGGTTTGCACTGCCTGCTGGCTCTGCTGCAGACAATACAGTACAATCATATGCTTAGGTCATGCTCTCTCTGCTGATCCATTTATTATATTTATTGAACCATCAGTAATAAACTGATTAACATGCACTGATGTTTATTCAAACCTGGAAGTCACTGACGTTCTTCTGCATCAGTCAGACTCCACTGCTGTGAAAAGTGCTGAAAAATGTCATTTAAGCCTGAATCAGACCGCGGTGACTCATTCCTACAGCACGTCTCCGTTTTTGCAGGAAACCCTAATAACTTTTCCTTTTTTAATGATGCTCCTGTATCAGTTAATGAAAATCTATAATGGCCTCATAGCGGCTTATAAAATCCTATTTAATCCCATTTAGTAATGTGAATGAATTCAGGCCCATTTAACAGCTATTTAAACCTCATTTGTTTACTAAAACAGTTTAAATTTCCACCGTAATAATGCCTTAGGTTGGATTTCCTATCAGCTCTTTTTTGTGTAAGACAAACAAACTGTATATAAAAGATGGATGTAACCATCATAAGGTTCAAGTGAGAGGTCCCGTTCTGAACCCTCAACTTTAGGTTTCAAAGTTTTTTGAAGCCGCAAGTGACAAAAAGCACAAAAGCATATTGGGACGGGTGGTTGGCGGGGGGGGGGGGGGGGGGGGGGGGGGGGGGGGGGGGGGGGGGGGGGGGGGGCAGCCTGGTGATGCAGTAATCAGCACTGATGCCTCACACCAAAAAGATCCCGGGTTTGAATTGGCTGGGGCCTTTCCGTGTGGTGTTTGCTTTGTGGGTTCCCTTCAGGTACTCCATCTTACTCCCACAGCCCAAACATAGGCTTTTTGGGTTAATTGGTGATTCTAAATTCCCATAGGTGTGACTGTGACATTGAATATCTGTGTCTATGTGTTAGTCCTGCAACAGACTGGCAACATATGCAGGCTGTAGCATACCTTTTGCCCTATGAGAACCTTGAGAAGCTCTGGCACCTCCACAGCTCTAAATTGGATAAGAGGTTAAGGAATTAATGGGTGGTTGCGGTGCTATGTTATAAGCTAATACCAGCAACCTGCAAATAAAAGACTAGAATTTCACTCATCGAAGCTAAAGCACAGAATCTTTGCTGTGAGTGTGGGTCAGGTGGCATTAAACATGCACAAAGTCTGCATTGAAATGGATCGCAGTGATATGTGGATATGTAAACAAAACCAAAACCCCCCAAAACACTAGACTGGAGTTAATCTGTGGCATGTATCCATGAGGGTAGGGGAAAAATACTGTACGGTTATTAAGTACAGTATTCTTTTTAACTGCAGAAAACAAGTTGACCCCTGTGGTATAAAAAGACAACTTCTGAAAGAAAAAAGACTCAAATGTGGCTTCTGTTACCGCTTATAGAAAAAGCAGAATTCTGGTGCTGCAGTTGGATGAAGACACTGCCAGTGCCCGACTGCTTACTGGCTTGTAGCAATTATCTGGAGGATTGTGCATGTGTGTCTGTGAACTGAAATCAGACAGGAGAAGAATAATAACAAATTGCAAATCAAAACATCCATTCACTGCTCTCCATCCAGGTGTTCTGAGCACAGACGATGTCACTGTGTCCATTCTGAGGAAGCAGCTGGCAGCAGTCAAGAGAAAACAGGGAAAACATCTGCAGAACAAAACCGTATTATGTCCGAATGAGCCCCTTTCTGCAGGAGACATTATGACTTGTCATAGCAAGGAGAGTACGGATGTATTTGATAAAACAATAATGACGGCTGTCTTCCATTCACAGTTACATGGTTTAAAAAAAAGCTCCTGGTTTTTCTGCATTTTGGATTTCTGGACAAATCTAAAGGAAACAGAGTTGTCATTAGTGCTGTGCTGTTTTTGGAATAATAGGATGTTAGGTGTGAAGAAGGTGAGTGATGGAATGGTTTTGACCATCAGGCTGAAACTATAGTTTAAAGGATCCATCACTAAATAATGCTGCAGAGTCTATGACTTTTACATTTCTGTAAGAACTGATCCTGACTGGTTCCGATTTAATGCAGAACAACAGAAGGATCAAAATGGCAACATTTTTTGGAGCCAGAGGAGTTGATGGTCAACTCAGTGACTCCATCACCGTGACTGACAGTATGAGGTGTTTGTGCTGATATGCTGTGTTTGGCTTTCTCCAGGCATAATGCTGACTCGACATCTCCACTTCAGTCTCTTCTGTCCAAAATATCTTTTTCCAGAAGTCTTCTCCTGTCAGCACTTCCAAACAAGCCGTTCTTGTTCAGTCTTTTTTTCTAATCGTACTGTCATGAACTTTGACCTATAACATGCAAGTGGATCCCTGCAGAGTCTGAGATGGAGCTCTGCACGGTCTGACCTCGAAGGGAATTTACTGTTTCTACTCCTGGGAAGATTGTGGCCTTATGTTAACACACATGTCAATGCTCCAGACCAGCAAAACGTCTGCTTTCATAGAGGTGCTCACACTTGTTGATGATCAATGAATCAATTTTTTTTACAAGTGTGCATGTGAAAAAGACATAAAAGAGAATAAAGCATCTCAAACTACAGTTTTCATGTTAATTAGTAGAGGTTTTTTTTGTGCAGGGGATCTCTATGATGTTTTAATTGAAGCTAATCTGGCAGGACTGAACTTCAGCAGTTTGAACTGAAAAGAAAAAAACAGTTTGCATTCAGGTTAATTGTTAAAACTGGTGGCATTAATTCAACAAAGGGCCCCAAATGTCTTTAAGACCCGTTAAAGATGGCTCTACAAACTTTCACATATTCGCCCACGTGAAGAAACAGTAAATGCAATAAAATTGCCAGGGGGAACAAATGTATCACAACTTCTTTATGAGCACCAAATTCTGCTATATCGGGAAAGTTTGACACACACACACACACACACACACACACACACACACACACACACACACACACACACACACACACACACACACACACACACACACACACACACACACACACAGTTAGTTGTAGCACTTTATAGAGCCTTTTGTAAATTGGACAGGTTCTGAATTGTTTTTTAAAGGCTTTTATGAGCCTATCGGGGGTTAAAAAATGTGTTGTAGGCAACAGAGGACCTTGTAATTTCTTTAAGTTACTTGAAAGTCAATACAGTGTTATTGTGAAGGAAAGCCTGTGGGACCGGGTCATCGTGTGCTGGAATGAGGCTCGGGAGATAATCAGATGTCTTACGCAGAAGCATTTAATGAAGCTTGGTTGAGGAGAATTGAGTACAGCAATAGCAGTAGCTCCATCCTAAAGGTCATTAAGAGATATTTGTACTCAGTCTGTACACGTGTACACAACACTTTAAGGTTTAACACATCAGCTCTCCTGACGGAGGGGAACAAAATGCTGTGCACGCACTAAACTGGGAACAAAAAATAGCCTTTTCCTTTTGTGCCACATGCACGGGCATCATATTCTTACACTTTAACAGTAAAGCACTGCTGGTGAGTGACCACTGACTGACCCTTCTCCCATTGACTCTTTGTGAATGGTCTGCATTCATGTAACATCTACTTAACCTTAGCTTGCTTCTACAAACAGTTTTACAGTTACTTATCAGGGTTTAGTGTCTTGTCCATGGACACTCTGGACATTAAACCACCAACCCTGCAATTAGTGGACAGCCCACTCCACCACCTCAACCTTAACTAAGACAGAAATTGAAGGAAAGCAGACCCTTTTTTTTTTTTTATCCTTCATCGACAGAGGAAGAGGCAGCTGCAGGTCCACAGGAAGGAGAAGTTTAAATATGCGCTCTGCATTCCTGCCATTCTCACTCAGCTCCAAATAGGAATTCCTACAACGCAAAATAGACAGAGCATCAATGCAAGAGGCCCTGGGGCCATAATAAAATAAGATAGATAAATAAAAATCCTAGAATATCTCCCATCAAAACAGTACAAACTTCTTGCACTGCCTGTATGACACATTAAGCGATATTATTTATCAGGCAATTGCATTCAAAATGCTCCAAAAGGAGCAAACATGTCAGAGAGGTCCAGTTAAGTGATTCAAGTTAATGAAGGTGAGGCCCAGCAGACAGCGACTGGCCACGGCTGCCTGTACTGGGATCAATCAAAGTGGCCTAACTCCAGCATCTATATAGATAAGTTATAAAAGAAATCACCCTCTGTGGAGCGGATATGAGAGGAAACTTTCCACAGAGGCCAAAACCATTTTTGTACCAGGCTGTAAACATGCATTTTAATGGAAGTTTATGGAGATTGACTTGATTTTGGCGCCACCTTCAAGTGGTATCTATCTATCTTACAGACTATAGAGTGTAGATTACACTCTAATTACACTCATCAGATTAATGAAACACGGATGAGGATGAGGAGGACACCAGAAGAGTTAAAGAGTGAGAGTAATTATGTTTGTAAAAGGTTTCTGAATGTGTTTGAATGTGACTGTGAATTCTGCAAAATTCTGGTCCAAAATATGAGAGTCACTCTTAAGCTGGAAACAGACTGAAGTTTTAGAAGGGGATTTATATGAAAGACAAGATTTTTTTGGGATAAAATTGAAAGTTACGACCAGGCAGATTGAATGAGGAGCCCCATGTTGCCAGTCCTGTTCCATCTTTCCTTCAGCACATTGTAAAGAAGCTCCAATTATCCTGGGTGGTCCCACATCGCACATCTCTTCATTTTCAAACCCACTAGCCTTCAGCTTCCACGTCCACCTCCGCAGCTTTGATTTCCCTGCAGGCCAGTGTGCAGTCCTGCTGCATTCGTGCTTCAGAGGCAGGCTTCCCTCACTGCTTGATGTCGCCTCACACATGTAATAAGGAGAAGGAAAACCTGTGCTTCATCATACTGTGTCCTTGTTATCCTGAGGTGGTAGAAAATTTTCCCCCCTTTTTTAAAATAAGAGGGCTGTGATTATGATATTTTCTATTTTGATGAATGAAGATGAAAGCGTGTCGTTGGGTAATAAGCTCTCCAGAAAAAGGAATGAAAGAATTTCCCCTTTTCTCTCACAAACGCTAATCGACGGTGGAGTGAGCAGCTCAAATTCGCCTTGCCTGCAAAGCCGGGTGAAAAAGAGCGTCAACATTTCAATCCAGCTGTGCGGAGAAGAAAAGCATAATCACACTCTGCAGTGGCTTCTGTGTGGAGATGCTGTGAGGAGATAAACACAGCCCCCTTGGGGGAAGGTGGGCAGACAGAGACGGATTTGCTTTATCTTCTTAAACAGCGACATAAATGAAAGGTTGATTTAAAAAGTCCAGAGATAATTAAGACCTCATCCTGATGTCCTTTTTCTACTGACAAGACAGTGAAGAGCACATTCTGAACATTCACACCTTATATGCTTTTTTTTTTTTGGAGCTGCATGCCTGTTTTTTTTGTGTTTTATTTGATAAATTGCACAAATACAGCAGTGCTTAATGGTAAGTTGTTTAGAGTGTGTTTGCAAATCTGATCTGACACCGTCTCCGTATAACAGCTGTGCTGTTCTGTGCTTTTGTGAGACTAAAAGAGATTACCACAGGGATTTACTGTACCAGCATTTTCAGAGGAAAGTATGAAGCATGAAAAGGTTTCAACTTTTGTACATTTTAGAACATTCACACTTAACACCTAACTCGTCCTACAGGCGTTAATCAACAGGAAGATTAAGGCTACGTTACTAGGATGCGAACATTGTTGTTTGTAGATGAATTTTGCTAAACAGTTTTTAGTGCAGGTGCACTTTTGTGTTGTTGTGCACGTCTGTAAGTTACTTTGTCTTATACAGTGAATATATAGCTGGCAAAGAAGAAAGAGAATAAATATTTATTATTCATTTGTTGCAAAAACCGCCTGTAGGTTGGGGGTTTTTGCTTGTAATTTAATAAAAATAATTCTGAAATAATAATGTGAGAAATCTTTGTCTGTCCATCTCTTCTTCAGTTATTTCAGCAGTAAGTTAAACCAAGTCTCCCAAACAGGCCTTTGAAATGTGAACCAGCCAAAAAGTTCCAGCAAAATTTCATCACTCTGATGGTCTAAAACTCAAAGTGGCTCTTACACACCAAACGGACATGTTTTTTTTTTTCTTTTTATGTATTTTTTCTGGTTGATTTCCTGTGAGAAAAAGAGCTTCAGTCACTCACTCATCCTGGTTGGGATGAGTGGCTCTTGAGAAAGCTGGAACCCACAATCTGCCCGTTTTGCATAGCCACAGTTTGAACAGTCACGAACACATTCACTGAACGAGGGCTTGAAACAGTCTTTTCAAAAGTGATTGCCTGCATGTGAAATGGTTATGGGACATCTGCAAATTGTAGCCACAAAAACACATGTTTAGACCAAGCAGCAACATCAAGGGGTGAAAAATGAAGTCCCCAAAACTGCAGTTTCACCAGTTGCCACTTGAGGCCGTCTCCCACAGACTCTCAGCTAAACAGCATTAAAAAGCATGATGAGACCTTGATTCAAAATGGTTTTGTTTGTTATTAATTTTACCCCCCTTCATAATAATTCTACAGTGGATGAATTTTTATCCATCTGGATACAGGAGTCAGCGATGTGGCTACTCTGAGGCTACCCAGCTGCTGTCGGCTCGTTTGAGTCGCTGAACTGGACCTCTCCACTGTGTTTGGAGAAGTCCAGTACGGAAATATTTGAATGTGGCTCACTGTGTGGTGCAGACCATCCAGGAAATTGTAACATGTGCCAAAACCTGTTCCTCTAGTGGCCACTTGAGGCTGACTCCAACATTCCCACAGAATCTGATGCTAAAACTGAACATCATTCATAACATGCTGAAAACCTGGCAAACAACAACCTTTTGGTCTCTATGGATGGCTTCTCCCTTTATAACAACTGCATGGTGGATAAATGGTTTTTTTGTGTTTGGATAATTTGGATTCTGCTCACTCGACCTCACCTGTCCTTTTGAATCGGTGAACTGGATCTCTGGACTGTGTTTGTAGTGCTGGGTAACCTGCAGTTTTATTCAGTGTCTCACCTGGTTTGTATTTGCTAGTTTCAGTTGGATTTTCTTTTTTGCACAAAAGTCATTCAAGCCTTTCCAAATCAGTGGCTGTCATACTTCAATTCACTTTTCTTTTTTTTTTTTTAACAGATAAATATTCAGTCAAAGTGGCCTCTTTGTCCTCCCAATGAGCTGTGATATGCCAGTGCAACATATTGTTCTGCAACACAATGTGCAGTGACTGAGAAAATATTGCAGCTGGTTGTTTTCCTTCTTCCAGCCGTCACCTTTAACAGCGTCTGTGTGTACGAAGCTGAACTTCTGCCACTGAGCTCAATATAGACAGAAATGCACAGACAAGAGGACAAATCCCCAGTAACAGCATTTAGATCACATTTGTTAAGTGGATACAAACAGCACAGCTTGCCAATCGTGTCTGCTGAATACAAAACAGCCGCTTACAGTAAAAACGAATGAACCCATTCAAATGCTTCTGAACAGACATACAAATGTACAGGGAAGCCAATTGTTTCTGAGCCGTAGAAGTTTTCATTTATCACGACAAAGAATCAGGACAGAAAAAAAAACATGGCTGTGTTTCTGTTGTGAAGGAATGAATGGAGCAGACTTTAGCTGAGGTAAGGGCTCCTGGCTGTGGTGATGAATTGGTTGAGGCTTATTATCGTTGAACAGTGTGGTGATATAATCTCAGCCTGTCCATAAATCCATGGCTGTGTCCTTGGTTTAAATTTTACTACATGCTACAAAAACTTTTACTGCTGCACGGTGACATATGGTGGTTTGGATTTCTGGATGGTCCATGTGAGGTGCAGCAATGCATGTGTGAAAGTTATATACAGACTGTATGCAAAAGATGGATGCAGCTACCCGAACATCGTCTGCAGGTTTACAAAGTAGTGTTGGCGAGCTGAGTTGTTGTTGTTGTTGCCACCATTATAACCAAACTTCCCAAGAGTAGGGTAGATCTGGCTGAAAAGAACAAGAGAAATTGCACTTGCTGCACACCCTGCTTTGTTGTCCTTCTGGATGAGCATCAAAACTCAGGAAATCAACATCATGTCATATTCAGCCTTGAAATTAGCGATTGAGTCCATGAACCCATCAGGAAAATGTTTACAAAGGTATAGATTTCAATACAACTGGAAATCTTTTTGTAACCACAGGAATCGCCCCCTGTGCACGGTGCAGCACGGTGGTTAGCACTGTTGCCTCACAGCTCTGGGTTCGAGCCCACCTTGGCCCGGGCCTTTCTGTGTGTGGAGTTTGCATGTTCACCCTGTGTCTGCGCGGGTTTTTCTCCCACGATCCAAAGACATGCAGCTAGTGGGGTTAGGTTAACTGGTGATTCTAAATTGCTCGTAGGTGTGAATGGTTGTCTGTCTCTCTGTGTTAGCCCTGCGACAGGCAGGCGACCGGTACAGGGTGTACCCTGCCTCTCACCCTATGTCAGCTGGGATAGGCCCCCCTGCGACCCTCAACAGAATAAGCAGAAGAGAATGGATGGGTGGAGGTATCGTCCCCTGCTGGCCATTAGACAAAATGCAGGTTTAAGGCACTTCCACACTGGCTTCACTTTTCAGATATGGAAACAGAGCCCGGCTTTTATATACATTCTATGGCAGCCGTTCCCATTTTGAAATGTCAAAATCTTCTGCAGGCTCTCCGACCTTCAACCATAACTCTGATCCTCACATAAGATGAAGTAGTTTCTTTTTGGTGTTTTCATTTCATTTTTATCTTCTGTCAGTGTGCTTGCTGAGATTGATTCTTCTTTAACAGCTTTACTTCTTCCTCCTGATAGTCACTTCCCACTGTTGACACAATCTAGGAGGAAATCAATATCTAAAATAGATCAGAAAATAAAGAAGAACGTTTAATTTTCTTTGTTTCTTTACTTGTAAATGTAATGCTTCACTTATTAGTCTGGAAAACTGTTTCATAATATATGAATGCCAGTTCTAAGAGGCAGGGTTGAACCTTGAACCCAGGTCTTGCAATACATTTAAAAACTCTCTCTCTCTCTTGCTCTCTTAGCTTTATGGATGGAGGGAGCAACATGAGTACAGAATACTGAAATTCCATAGGTTGGTTGTTTTCTCAGTTCTCAAAATATTTGTTCTTTCCTGGCCAGAGGGAATAAAGAATGTTTTCACTGCATTTAATTAAAATCCTCTGCTTCCTTCCTTCACAGCCTGCAGAGTAAATATGATTGTTCTGCCTCATTGCCTCACAATCCAAATCGAGTCATAGACCCTTAATATTGCTACACTCCTATTTGTTGTTGTTTTTCTTCTTCTCGGTGCAGCAATACCCTTGCTGTCCCTGAAGCGATGCATCACACAAAACAGCAGAAGCACAGTGAAAACCAGAAAAGCACGCCGGACCGACTCTTCTTCCTCTCTGCTGTCTGACGCGAGCTTCCCAAGGCAAGTTGTTTTTCCAAAATCCGACTCTTGCTGTTGAAATTGAGGGAAAATAACAGTGGGAAGAGATTCACCTGTGTAATCTCTCCCTAAGACGGCCAACAGACGCAACAGTGCTACCCTGTTACTTTGTCTAATCTGGATTCTATCAGCGTGAAATCCTAACAAGTATAGATAGTTTCATAGTTTCTTTTATGAATTATTTCTGCTCTTTTCCACTGAGGAGGGAGACCTGGGGGACCCGAGTTTGTCCGAGCAGGGACATTAATTTTCCTGCAGTAGGCCTACATAGCTTGCGGTCACCCTATTTATACTCCTGCGTGAGGAACCCTGGATAAGATCTTTAAATTTGATGTCACAGCAGCAGACTGGACTGGAGGCTGTGGAAATATTCCACCATAACAAAAAAACGCCTTCACTTGCAAACATAACGAGAGAAGAGAGTTCAGATGCACAATAGCGCTGATGCAGTTTCATGCTCATTTGCTCTGAGTTTGAAGCATTAGCGCCTTGGGATCTGAACTCCTTTTTTTCTCGTTAGCTCCTTGGCTGGCCTGCTTAGGTTCAGTAACGACTTAAAATGAGCTGAAATAGACGCACTCTGCATCTCTCAAAGCCTCGAGGCTCTCAGACAGATGACAGATTCAATGATTTATTGTGGCAGTCCTCATCTTTTGAATGAAATGGACCCGAATTTACAGATTCATTCTTACCTGTCTTCAAAGCCAGTAATTTCTCATCGATGATGACTGATGCTGTTTAAAAATATCTGGTTTTGCTTTTGAAATGGTCACTGTGGTTTCTGTGGGTTCAACTAATTATCACTTTAACTAATGCTGCCATTGATTTTATTAATTAAATACTCACATAGTCAGAAAATACCCATATTAGGATACCAGATGCCAAAGTGCTTATTTTACCTCAATTTTGAATATATTTGTTTTGCAGTGATTTAAGAAAGAAAAGCAGAAAATATTAACTTGAGAGAATATGGATCCACAGAATATTTGTGGGGTTTGACTTGAAGCAAAATACACGATTAACCTTTGTGATATATCACTCAGTTCGGTTTAATAAATCCAGAAATATGATACACCGCCTAGCCTAAAGGGACATCACAACTGAATTTGTTCAGTGTGTTTTGGTGTCATTCCAATTTGTTGTCCACCTCCTACCCTTTGCAACCAGGGGTGCTCAGTGTAGCCAGGCTAGAGTGTGGGAGCAGGTTGGTCACTAACAAGCAGGAGCTCAGAGATTCCCAAATGACACAGATGGAGATTCCTGCAAGAGCTGGAAACCATGACACCATCTGCAGAAAACATGTGCAAAAATCTCCATAATTATCTAGTTTATATGTTCTGACTTCTTTTATTTTATTTATATTTCAGTGGTGAAACCATCTCAGCAACTATCATTTAAGCGAAGACAACATGTTAAACACAAGCACAAGTGGTTATTTTCTGATGATGCTGTTTGCCTCTCTTGGTTTGTATTCTGACAGAAACTGAATTCTTTTCACCTCTTGAAGCGGAGGCAGTAAGAAGAGTCCTCAGCAGTTAAGGAGCATCCACACACTAGCAGCAATGTAGAAAGGCAAAACATTCAGGAACTTAAAACGACAATGGGCGAAATTATGGCTGGCAGTGAAAAGTGGGCGGGTCCAGAAATAAAGAGAGCCATTGAAGAGGCTGCCACTAATGTATTCACTAAAGGGGTGAATACATTAGAGGCAGGAAACTAGAGCCTAGAATCTTCACTAGCAACCTACCAGTTCCCATCAGTTACAACAACTTCCTGTGCAGAAGCTTCGGTAGAGTGGCCATGGTAGTCTACAGTTACTATGTTTCCACCGCCGAGGTGCCGGTGCCCGCGCTGGTGTCGGTTTCAATGAACACTTAAGAATGGGCCTGCATTTCCACCGCACTTTGTGAACTGATCCTTTACGTATGAGTGTGGGCACGTCCTCGTCTGGACTCGGAAGCTGAAGGGCACAAACCTGGGAGAACACGCTGTTTTGCTGCAAACACGTTTTACAGTCCAAACCAAACTACTGCAGCATCTGTGTGCAGCGCAGAGGAAACACAGACAGAGATTACGAGCAAGACGACAAGTACGCACTTTGCGTCCTTTTATCTGTGATATGAACTGATACAAAGCAGCAAGTTCAGCCTTAGGGCCCAACCGAATTCACTGCTGTGAAAATCACATCCCTTTTCTCGTGTACTACACAGGATGCAGTGAAATAGTGGTAGAAAACCTTACATCGAGATGGCAGAGTCACGCCCTTCTGCTGCTTTTGTCACACGTTCTTGGTTCTAGACCAGCTAGCTTGAGGTGCTGGACTTGAACTCGTTTTTCGGCCGAGCACCGAGTGAGTTCGCGGTGGAAAAAGGGCCAGTGTTCTCTCCCTTGGTGCCTTCCTGACCCAAGTGAAGTACCTTCTGCACATTAGGGAAGAATCATGGGGATCTCTGGTCAAAACTCTCTTTTAGAATATGTTTTGTTCACATAAATTGTTTAAATGTGATCATTAATTATCCTTCATCCAGCTGTGGCCAGCTAACTACCCTTTTCTCCTTATAGGGTTGTTCCCTGGTGATCTTGTGGGTGTGATGATGTATGTGGGTGTATAGATTGGCCAGGTCTAACTTAAAAAAAAAAAAGGCTTTTTTAATCTTCAGGGACTTCTTGGTTAAAAATAGGGGTGGGACTTTAACGCGTTAATTCCGATTAATTAATTACGGGGAAATTAACGAATTAAAAAATTAAAAATTTTTTTTTGTTTTTTTTTGTTCCCAGCCGGCCTTCTTTATTATTTTTCATACAAAAAAACGCCCAATAAACAGAACAAGTCCACTATAAAAGGTAAAACAATTATACAAAAAATGAGAGAAGCAACAGTACATGTTAACATCTTTCTTCAGAGGATATTCAAGTTGAAAATCATCACTTTAAAGGACATAAGTGATTATTCTCAGCTTGTTTTCACCCCCCATGCTAGCCAAAAAAGAGGCTGCAGTGCACTGACACTAAAACAATGTGAGGCACTGTGCAAGAAGTAACAGTCAGTCCCTCATGCACAGGGAACAGTATGAACTAACTAGGTTTCAGCATGCAGATGGCCACTAGTGCACAAAACTACAGTCAGAACAGAATCTACAGGCTAAAATCAAATCAACTCCGATTCACTGAGAGCACTTTACAGATCTGAGGATGAAGGGATGCTCACTGAGCCACAGCACAAGGAAGCAGCTGATCACTAAGATCTGTTAAAACCCTTGCTGCACTTTGTTTTTTTCCTTTCAAAATAAGTGTGTTGACCTCCGACCTTTATTATGTCAGCTCTTTGGGTCATTCTCCACACATACAGCCTTTTTATGGTCCACGTCTGCTGTTGTGGAACATAAAAAGCTTGTTTGTACAAAGATGATTGCAGAAGACCAGCATGTCCCTTCAAACTGGACTTCTACACCCCCCAAAAGTCACGGTTTACTTGCTGCTCCCTCTCAAAATGTTTGGCCATTCCTCCGATGCACAGAAAAATACTGAGGTGCATTATGACAATGAATTGGGTATTATTGATGTCACCAGAGCTGATACCTGATGCTTTTCCCCTTGGAATCAGTTCAGAAAACAGTAAAGATCCTTCTGCTGAGTGACTAATGGATTGACTTTTTTTTTCACTTTAAAGTAAATCCTGTCTCAGAAACCCAACTGGTAGCCATGTGACCAAAATGCTGACACGCCTTGTCAAATAGGGAAAAACAGATACTTTTACGGCATCTCATCAGTTAATGTTAGCTACACTGGGCTTGTCCTTTTCTTACCAATACTCTCAGCCAGGGGCGTGGTGGTCATCGGGAGGTTTCCCGAACGGCGGGTCGTTTCCAGCCCGGACCGGCCAAGAGTTTTTTTTTTTTTTTTTTTTTAATGGTAGGATCGCGGCTGCCACCCAGCGGACTGGACGGAAACTGCTACATGTCTTCTTTACACTGTAATTTAAAGGGCTTTTGTTTAGAGGAAGCGTCGCGGCTGCCACCCAGCGGACTGGACGGAAACTGCTACATGTCTTCTTTACACTGTAATTTAAAGGGCTTTTGTTTAGAGGAAGCGTCGCGGCTGCTACCCAGCGGACTGGATGGAAACTGCTACATGTCTTCTTTACACTGTAATTTAAAGGGCTTTTGTTTAGAGGAAGCGTCGCGGCTGCCACCCAGCGGACTGGATGGTAACTGCTACATGTCTTCTTTACACTGTAATTTAAAGGGCTTTTGCTTAGAAGAAGCATCGCGGCTGCCACCCAGCGGACAGGATGGTAACTGCTACAAGTCTTCTTTATACGGTAATTTAAAGGGCTTTTGTTTAGAGGAAGCGTCGCGGCTGCCACCCAGCGGACTGGATGGTAACTGCTACAAGTCTTCTTTATACGGTAATTTAAAGGGCTTTTGTTTAGAGGAAGCGTCGCGGCTGCCACCCAGCGGACTGGATGGTAACTGCTACAAGTCTTCTTTATACGGTAATTTAAAGGGCTTTTGTTTAGAGGAAGCGTCGCGGCTGCCACCCAGCGGACTGGATGGTAACTGCTACAAGGCTTCTTCTTTTTTTTTTTTTTTTTTTTAATTGGACAAAAATGTACAAATCAACAAGTTAAGTATCACGTATAGCTTCCCGGCCCACGTTGTTCGCAGCCCACGAAGACTGCAAAGGCCGGAAGTGAGCGGCTAGCCTTCATATCAGCGTCACCTGCCCTCACCTCTGCGTAGCTCATGTCGCCTAGCAAACGTGAGTGTGAAGCACAGCTGTGTAAAAGCAGCTGGTTAAACAGAGAACAAACTTTATCTCCTTTTTGTGGTTTAATTTTAATTCTTTAATTCAAAATAATCTGTTAAAACAAGCATAACACATTTCAACATCAAGGAATACAGCTGAGCTAACGATTAATTTCTAACTATATTGAGAAATTAATGTTGAATAAAACTATCCAGTTATGATGCTTAACTTTAATTTCAGGAGTTTGCTTATCACAGGAGCACTTCCACCCTTCGTGAAGTTTAAGCTTATGTATATTGATTCATTCATCAACCAAACTTAAATTCATATTTCTCATGTTAAATATTGGAATGTGATTAAAATGCGATTAATTTAGATTAATTAATTACAATGCTTCTAATTAATTCGATCAATTTTTTTAATCGTGTCCCACCCCTAGTTAAAAATAAGTGAAATGCACTATAATACCATGTGTTTTGCTGTATATGGCCCCAGGGCACAAGGCCAGATAAATCCAGAGACATACAACTGAAGTAAATCACTTCTGGTTCAAATCTCCTCTGGTCTCCTCTCACAATCAACGGTGCTGCACACGCCGAGTATTGCCTGTCCGGTGTAATCACAGAGCAGTCTCAAAGCACGGGAAGCCTGCATGTGCACTGGAGACTCAATATGACAGACACTTTTCAGATAAACAGAGAGAGAGAGAGAGAGAGAGGGGAAAAGAAGATTTTTACCAATGAACAGCTCTGTGTAGGTGGCTGTGTGGCAGTAAAAGAGCTTTTCTTGAGATTATAATTCATGTTACTACATGTATACTACTTTGTTTTTATGGCTGCACCAGTCCTTCAGATATTCTTAATATGTCTGAGTTTGCATTTGCATTGAAAGTAGGCAGCTGACATGGTTCTAATCATGATGGTTCCTGGTTGCCTTCCTTTTGAGGTTTTCCAGGCGTGCCCAGTTGGAAGGAGACCATCTGGTAGAACCAGAACTCGCCGGAGGGATTATCTATCTCATCTGGTCTGGGATCATCTTGAGATCTCCCCCAGGAGGACTTGGAAAGCACTGCTCAGGAGAAGGATGCCTGGAATACAGTGCTTGGCCTGCTACTACCATGACCCAGCTCCGGATTAGTGGAAAAGAATGGATGGCAGATTTTTCCAACAGTCAATGTTCCACATCCTCTGAAACGCTGGGATATCTGCTGCAAATTAAAAGAAACTTCTGTCATTTTGAACAATGACTGGCTGCACACATGGCTTTGTATTGACTTGCCCACTGTCAGATAAAGCTGTTTATTGTTTAACAGGCTGGATTTTCTTCAATCTGGGAAAGCACTCCAATCATTTGTTTGTTAGCCGAGGCCTCGGGCAGCACAACTGCAGGTTTCATGTGCTGAAAAAGAGAAAGAAAGAAACTGATAAGCACCATTGTTGCTTGTATATTACAATATTGCATTTTTTTTTTTTGTAAATGAGATTTAAGATGAAGGCCAAATCAAAACAACGGCCACAACCCAGAAAGTTAAACTATGAATTTAATTTCAGTAGAAAATGCTTGGCTAATTTGAATTAATTTAGCATAATTCAATTAACTGAGAGCTACTCATGTCTTACAGTGCTTCTAATTGAATTCATCGGACACTGGACACAGTGGCAACATTACCGTCTTTATTCTTGCATGTGTGCATCTGTAGCAGCGTTATCTGGATCAGCATGACAACATCCATGTAACTGAAGAACTCTCCGGATTCACTGGTTTTAGACTCTGAGGGGATAATCAATAAGCAGAAAGCAGGGACTTCCTGTTGTGTGTGCCTGCCATTCTTTAGTGGTGCAGTTACATGGAAAAAGCTAACAAAAAGCTAAACTGTCATTAGAAGAGAGCCATAAACTGTATCAGTGGGTTACTTATTTTGCTCCTTGTTGTTTTGCAAGTAACTAAAACCTGCTCAACACCCCTTACAGTATGGGGTGCAGCAACCCCCCCATGTAGGGAGGAATGAAAACACAATATTCACACAATACAAATTATGACCTGGGTCATAACAGTCTACTGAGATTGGGTTGATCTCTTTGTCCTGCATCCCTCATTGTCATTTCAAGAACAAATTATTGCTCTTGGTCTTCTTGTCCTCTCCTCCTCCTCCTCGTTCACCTCTTCTTGCCTGAGCTCTCCCCCCCTCGAGCTCTGAGGTTGTTTCCATCCACTTTTGTTACCAACCTTCTGCTCACTCGTGCTGCTCTCTGAACTGTTTTATTGGTTTCTTCACATAATAATCAACTGTCTTGTGAACAAAAAATATTATTTGCCATACGTTGCTGCTTCCATTGGTTTTATCTGCAGAAAACTTAACAAGACAGACTGCACTGGGTGAAATTTGTCTGCCTTTTTTTTTTTAGCTTACATATTGTCAAATCAGAGACAGCTTTGTATTCAGTCCCTCTTGGCCTGCCTCAGTCAGCCTCACTTCTTATTGTAGAATCATTCACTCCACATTATAAAGCAAGAAGCCACAAGGACTTGGAAACCATATTGCAAAGAGTCTATTTTAAAGCTATTACTGACGCCGAATCCTGCTCAGGAATATCATTTCCCTTCCTCAGTAACTCCGTGTTTCTCTGGTGTCCTAATTTGTGCTATGGAGATATTGCTTGTTTGTCAGCATAATAGGCCATGCACAGAAGTAATGGCCATGCTGCTGTGTGGTTGCATTCTTTCTCTTCTCATCCTTCAATCATTATTCCTCCTCTAGTATGTGCAGCAGCATTAAGGACCAGGTCTCCCTTCATTGCTGGTCAAATGGCTGCTCTTTCTTCCTCTTTCTCCTTCTCATTGTGGGAGTTGGGGATAGAGGGCAAATCTCCCGGGGAAACAGAATCTAGACCAAAGCCTTCCTTTGCGCCGGCTTCATAATTAAATTGGCAGATTAAATTCTCCCTTATTGTGCAGGATTTAATGAATATTCACTTGGCTTTGGATCGTCTGGGTGATGTGAGCTTTGCTTTAGTTATCACATTGACCCCATCAGACTCCTAACCTCCCTCTGCTCATCAGCTCAGCACTCGCCGTAGACCTTTTGACTTAATTGATCCGTACTGTAGTGACACTTTGGTTTCCACTAATATGTGTGTTTAAAGGCTGTAACTTTGGCTTGAGCCATCAATACGAACTGATTAATCAGTTGACATGAAAATTGGCTATGTGTTCAAACACAGCATATTTTGCTAATAAGTGACCTTTAGCTGTCCTTTCAGCGAAGGCAAAAGAATATGATGGTATGTTCTCTCAAGGGCTCTCTTGGGAAGATGCTGGGGTGGATGGTTGGGTCACCAGAGCATGTGACATTGACAGAGGGCACCACACAGCAGTGGCAGTCAGCATCTAAAGCCCTTAACCCTGTAAAGCCTGACACACACACACAAACATAACATTTTATTCATTTAAAAAAATTATTTTTGAAAAAAAAAAATAAAACAAAAAGAGCAAATCAATCAAAGTTTTCTGAGACATTTGACAAAATACATTTTTAAATAATGATTTACTAATTAAAAGAGGGCAGTGCACCAAAAAAACTCCTTGTGATTGCTTTGGTTGCTTGCAGATTGCCAGATTGGGCCCTGATTTGCACCTATTTGCAAACACCAAGTGGTAGTGAAACTTAAAAAAAGTGCATGCAAACTGGAAATGGAGAATGTTCACCCTCAAAACAAAATTTGTGTCTTACCGCAGAAACAAACGCATTTCAGAGGGTGCAACTCTTAACTGCATTCCGCTTTTTACAGTTTCACTGCCATTTAAGTAATTGGTGAGTGTTTGCAATGACATTGCTGTCATTCAACTGGTGCAATCTGCTAGCAATTGCAAGGAGCTTTTTGGTGCAACATCCTTTTCACAAGCAATTTCACCTAGCAGTAGCCAGCAACCCCCAGCAACCACTTGTCAGCCAGCTGGGGAATACACATTCTTCCCTAACAACTGGAGCTTGACAGACAGTTGCCAACTGGTTTCTAGACCTGTGTGACTAAGGCCTAAATCAGCCCTTTTGCATATTTCACTTATAGGCACATTACTGACTCCAGTGCATGGTTAATCAAGTCATGTCTGTGCTTGAATCCTCCGTTTTGTTTTGGCTTTACTGGCTGCTGACTGTACTATCCAGCCAAATGGACTCAGCAGACCTGGTTAGAGCAGCTCTAGTCAAGCATGAGCAGGCCTCGAGGTTTCTGAGTGATCAACAACAAGGTGCCAAGCAGCAATAGGAAGAGATGTTAAGGATGATTCAGGTTATACATGAAAAATTACCTTCTGCCTCTTCCACAGGAACTTCTCCCCCCTCACAGGCTGCGAGCACGGGGGCTAAGACCACTGGCATTCCCCAGGGATGCCATGAAACGCTCTTATGTGGTGAGTTTGAGAGGTAACGCTTTGGCCTGGGCTGAGGCCTTTTCTTCTTTAATTCCATTGAGTCTTACTCATTCAATGGTTTTTCTCAGTGAATTTAAAAAGGCTTTTGGTCATCCTGTGTTTGAGGGGAATGCAGCTTAGAGGTCACTAAAGCTGTGGCTGCAGAGACCGGTTGGCTGGAGAATGCGGTGTGCCCCAGTCTGGTCCCAATCCATCTCCTACAGCTGACTTCACTCCTGACCTAACCTCAGTATCTACAGTACAGAATGTCATGATCTTCAAATGGCATTTAGTAAAGCTAGGGCCTTGTCACTAACACCTTCGCTATTCCATACAACTGTGCTATCGAACTTCTTTCAGGAGCACCTCTACCCTGAAGCCGCCTTTACAATCTTTCATGTCCAGAAGGAGAAGCCATGGAGAAATACTTCCATAGTCTTTGGCAGCAGGAATTATTAGACCATCCTCTTCTCCGGTGGATCCAAGTTTCTTTTTTGTGGCCAAGAAAGATAAGTCCTTAAGGCCATGCATTGACTACCGGGGGCTCAATCACATCATGGTGAAAAATAAGTATCCTCTACCTCTGATAGTTCCACTTTTGAACACCTACAGGTAGCTGCCCTCTTCACTAAGCTTGACCTTTGTAAAATTATCACGTGGTTCACATCTGGGAGGGAAGTGAATGCAAGACTGCGTTCAACACTTGCCGTGGCCACTTTGAATGCCTGGTGATGCCCTTTGGTTTAATTAATACTCCAGCTGTCTTACAGGCCTTGGTAAATGATGATCTCAGGGATTTCAAGGCATTCAAGGCAGTGGCGGAATGGCAAACTGTAACTACTAGGAAACAGCTTTAATGGTTCCTTGGATTCGCAAGCTTCTACAGATGGTTCATCTAAAACTACAGTCAGGTAGCATCTCTTCTCACAGCTAACCTCCACAAAAAAGCCTTGTTTGGTCTTCCAAAACAGAAACAGCCTTCACCTGTCTTAAGGAGATATCCACCTCCCCACCCATTCTGGTCCAACCCAATCCCAAATGGCAGTTTATTGTGGATGTTAGGGACTATGAACTCCTTGTGGTCACGCTGGTGCTGGAGGAGTGGAGGCACTGGTTGGAGAGGGCTGGAAATAAAAATAGTAGTACTCAGTCCCCATCTGGTCTTCAACTATTATCCATCCCACATAGGCCCTGGTTACATATCGCTTTGGAGGTTGTAACTGGTTTACCTCCCTCTAGTGGAACTAATCAATAGGTTCTCCAAATCAGCCCACTTCACTGCCCTCACTAAGTTACCCACAGCCACAGAAACTGATAACCTATTAGCTGAACACATCATATGGAATTCATATGGAAATAGTTTCAGATGGGTGCCAAAGTTTATCTTCCAGATCTGGAAGACTTTTTGCACCATCCTGTGGGCCAAAGTCTATTTTAGCACCAGTTTCCACCCTCAGACTAACAGCCAAACAGAGAGGGTAAATCAGGAGCTCAGGGCAGCCTTTCACTTTGTAGCTTCCAGTAATCCTTTGTCCTGGAGTTAACAGTTGTCCTGGAAAGAGTATGCCCATAACTCTCACACCTTTTCAGCTACTGATCTTTCTCCCTTTGAGGCTTCTCTAGGATACCAGCCACTCCCGTTTCCAGAACTGAAGTCGGATCTGGCTGTCCCATCTGTTCAACACCATCTGCAAAGAAGCCGTTGAGTCACGGCCGCTTTCCTCCACACAACAGACCAGAACTGCCATCTGGCACATCATCGGAGGACCCTGGCCCCCTGTTATATTCAAGGTCAGAAAGTTTGGTTATCTTCCAGAGACTTCCACTAAAGTCCTTGTTCAGAAAGTTGGAGCCTCGTTTCATTGGACCCTATGAGATTGAGTCTATTATCAGTCCATCTGCTGTCAAGCTGAAACTACCTGCATCTTTCAGAATTCACCCAACCTTCCATGTGTCCCAAATCAAGCCTGTTTTGTCTAGTCCTCCGTCCTCTATAAAAAATAAAGTCTTTGAAATTAGTAATGCTGTCTCTGTCAAAATGTCTGTGCTTGAGCCGACTCAAGCACAGACATTTTGTGTCGGCTTTCCTGGCCGCTGTCATCAGTACTGTTTGTATGAATTCACATAATTCATTAATAGAAATGTCACCTGGACAAGGTCTTATTACCACATGAATGCATCATGACTCATGGCCAACGTGTAGGATTCTTTTTCTTTTCATGGATTCAAAAGAATAAGATGTACAGATGTCATCCTGACATCAGTGATCACTTGTGAGCAGTGAATAACTTCAGTATTTATTTTTTTTGTTGTCTTCCTACGTGTGTGTCTCACTGCTTCTGAAAATAGTACTGACTACATTTTCCCAGTGATGCATCAACACTCTGATTTAGCATTAATAACCAGTATTATTATCGTAGTAGGTTCTATTACACACGAATGTAGGTCACTTTATTGTCAGGCAATGAATTTCTTTATAACAAAATGCAAGATGCTGATCACTGAGAGGCAGTCAAAGATTGTTTATAAATGATGGACATAGCTAAGTGGAAGCGCATTAAGCCTGCATTCTCTCTAGTAGCCAGCAGGGGGCAATGCCAATTGAAGAAAAAAAAAAAGCCTAGAAATCTGTGAGAAAATTCTTTTTCTGTTTATTTGATCTATGACCTCAGTAACAATTTTTCTGATGATTTTATGGTTCCAATTCATGCTTTCAACTGGTCCCATTTAGAGTAAATCAAATCAGACAAATCACAATATGCTTTGTCTGCCATGTAAGTGAGCCAGTGTCAGTTTCTCAGTCAGAGCCACCCATCGCTTGCTCATTTAACACAATATATAGATAAATGTACTGGGCCAACTGAACCTTATACCTACAGGAGTGTTTGTGAAATCCCATTCCCATTCCGTGTCTGCTGAAATTTTTGCCCAGTCATCCAGTAGAGCATTTGTGAGGTCAAACACAAATGTTGGACACTTGCAGCATCCATTCTAGTTCATCCCAAAAGTGTTTGTTAAGTTTGAGGTCAGGCCTCTGTGTTGGCAGGTCACGATCTTCCACACCAAAGTCATCCAACCACGTCTCTAAGAACCTTGCGTTGTGCACAGTCATGCAGGAACAGCAAAGGGCCTTCCCCAAACTGCTTCCAGAAAGTTGGAAGTATAGAAATGCCCAAAATGTCTTAGTAGCACAAAGATTTCCCTTCATTGGAACTAAGATGCCCAGAAAAACAATGACAGCAGTTATGTTGTGTGCCCAATTCAGAAGATATAAGGTATGTATTATTGTACTAGCTATCTTACTGTTTTGTAATGACGCTATAAATGCATAGAAAGCTTTAAAAATACTGTTTTTAGAATAACAATAGCAAATAAGCAAAGTGCTTTTTCTAAAGATTTAATTCTTTAATACAGAATCGTAAAAAAAAAAAGTAATTACCGTATTTTCCGGAGTATAAGTCGCACTTTTTTTCATAGTTTGGCTGGGGGTGCGACCTATACTCCGGAGCGACGTATATGTGACATTTATAACACATGAACCAAAATACTCCAGCCACTTGACATCTCCGTGAACTGCAGCTTTAAGCCAGTCTTGCGTAACCTGTGGGCGCAGTGGATGATGGATGGAGAGCACAGCTTAACGGCAACTGGGAGAATGCGCCACCCAACTTTCCTGGAAGTCATTGGATGGATCAAGAAAACATGGGCTTCAGTGACAACCAAACCATCCTGTTGGGATTCAGAAAGGCTGGAATAATTGGAACTGCAGCTGACGACGAGTCTGACTAACGCGACACAGAAGAGGAAGCGGCGCTTCGTCTACGGAGTGTACGGAATTGTTTAGAAGTGACACCGAGGATGAAGAATTCAATGGATTGATGGTTTGGTTAACTTGTTAGTATGTTCTTTATGCTATGGTTATCTGAATAACTTAATGTTACGTTAACATACTGTAGCGATTCTCTTAGTTAGAGAGCGTGTTGATGTTGTGGGATTTCGGACTGTTCGGGAGGTTCGTGAAGGCAGCATGGAGAGAGAGAAAAAGACCGAGAGCTTGCCTGTGTGTGTGTTGCTGTTCCGCTGTTGTAGTTGTGGTTGGCGTGGCTGTGGCCTACAGCAGCCGTTTTTCTGTTAATAAAGACGACCTTTGTTGTGAATATCGCCGACTTTGGAAGTGTGTTTACAACGTTACAATACCGAACACGTGTTCGTTGTGCGTCATGTAGCTGAATGTGCTACGTTAGCATAACGTAGGCGTAACCGTGTTCGTCCTGTTCTTTAATCCATTATTATTTTAAATTGCCGTTCAAGATGGAATTTCTGCTCTGGGTCTCGGATTCTATCAACCCCCCCCCCCCCCCCCCCCCCCCCCCCAAAAAAAGTGCGACTTATAGTCCAGTGCGACCTATATATGTTTTTTTCTTCTTTATTATGCATTTTTTGGCTGGTGCGACCTATACTCCGGAGCGACGTATAGTCCGAAAAATACGGTATTTGTTTTTTAAAAATGAATAAACAACTTGTTTAGGCCAAGCAGCAGCCCAAATGCCAAAAATAAATTATTCAAACAGAAAATTTTCACATTTAAGAAGCCGGAACCATCAAATATTTGGCATTTGTTTGTGCATGCTAAAAAAAAAAAAAAAACCCTCCTTGGATGAAATGGGAACAGACTAATTACAAGAAAAGAAAAGAAAAAAAAATCTTTTACCATAAATTAAACAGCTGCATTATAATTATCATCATACAGCCCTGAAACAACGCTGTAGTGATGGAGTGATTTTCCTGAGATGGTGGATGTGGGACGAAGGTAACGGTGTGACAAATGAGTGTGTTACCCACCACCCAGAGGAGCAGTGGAAGGAGGAGGACAGGTGGAGGAGAGCTGGGGATATTTTGGGTAGCAACTCCTTTCATGCCATTATCACTGTCATTTTGATGGTTAGCCATTCATTAGGCTTGTCCAGCAGCTGCCCTGAACCCTTCTGCAGTGGCAGCTAATATGTAATGTGATTTCCACTGTGTGAATATGATTATGCTGTGTGACAGACAGAAGAGGCCAGGATGCAAGGGCAGGCGCAGACAAACATGGAGGAGGTCAAGCATAATGAGAAGAGGAACTGGTCCCTCGTCCCGCCAAAGAGGACATTGAAGCTGACAGCAACAAGATTTGAGGAGTTTGGGCAAAAGACAAATAGCAAAAAATGTCACGAGGAGTCAGCATTGCATCATCAGAGAGGATCTGTTTGTATGAACCAGTATCCCAGAGCAGGGAAACAAGACTTGCGGCAGGATGTTCTGTCTGGGTTTCAGGGTTTCTGACATGTACTGGACGCACACTGAGGTAACTGCTGTCTTGTCTCAGCTGAAAAGCAGTTTAATAGATTCCAGACCAGAACACAGATCCCCAAACTGGAGAACTGGAGGCTGAGAAAACACTGCATGATGTTTTTCCAGTCCACTAGTTAAAAGTTGGCCATTAGAAAAGGTTTGATTATTGAGCCATAATGCGTTCAATTACAAGAGGTGCTTCTCAGTGCAGAGTTGATGTATGTCATGAACCAGTGTCATGGTCCCAGGTTGGTTTTTTGTGTGTGTTGAGTTTCGATTTTCCACAGAAGCAGCACTGCACAGTATTTATTAAACACATTTTATTAAGTGATGGTCCTGAATCCAGATAAATGAGGAGGGCAATCAACATAAAATCTTTGCCAAATCAATCACAAAAATAAAGATTTTGTGACCGGATCAGGCAAGGCCCAGGTTATCAATGACCGTCACCAGTTCTGTTAACCAGCAGGGTGCTGGTGCAAACTATGCTGCTGCTGGGCAAAGACAGAGAAGAAGGAGATGGGGAAGGCATGTTCAGAGGCAGAGAGAGAGAGAAGAGAAGGTAGGAGTGTGGAGGTGAGAGTAGGGACTTGAGATGGAGGCAGATGATGCGCTGTAGCAACCCTTAAAGGCAACAGAAAGAAGAAGAAGAAGAAGAAGAGTACTAGGGGACATTTTAGCAAGTGTTCCCAATGACGTACGTTTACACTGAAGCTGATGACCAATGACTTTAGCAACAGAAGGACGTCAGATGGCATATATAGTGACAAAGGATGTCTCAAATGTGTGTTCCCTAGAGGGAGGAGGTCAGGGTGGATGAATAGGTGCACAAACATCACCATCACACAAATCATCATTGTTCATTTCTTTATTTTCCCTGTAAATGTTTAAGACATTTTAAAACAACGAAAAAAGGCAACATATTAACAGCATTTATTTTAACCACAAACCGCGATGGCATTTTAAACTTAGCCGACTGGTTTGTGTGTCTAAAGCTAACCCAACACTGACAACACTCCTTTTTAAATCTTGTAACTTTATGAAACCATAAATTGAGACAAACCCATCCACATCGCAGAGTGATGGTGCGTGTTTGACAAGGCGAAACAGAAAACGCAGTCTGAACCTCTTTCCTGCACTCAGTCTTTGCTCACACCTTATTTCTGTGCACAATTGACTTCAGCGCCATAAAGCCACCATTATGTGTTGGGGTGATTGATTATTTTCCAACATTATCCTCCCTGCAGCACAGCTTCTTTGTCAAAGAATGGCATCTTTTCTGCCAACTCCATAACCAATTGAAGTTAACAGTCAATTCCTTGACTGTTAACTTCACTGTACTGACAAAAGATATTTTGCTGATTGTGGTTCTGCTCATACAGTTTGATGGCAAGACTTCCAGGACCTCTAATTTCATCTTATTTTACTTAATTGCTTTCTTCTTGGTGTTTTAACAGCTGCATCAAAAATAGGCTTTTCTGCTGCGCAATGACACTGTAATAACTAGCTAAGGTGCTTTGAGGAAGCAAAATATGCAATTAGTGGTAAATCCATAACCTCTGCTGTTCCAAACGGTCACAGCCACCGAGCATTGTTCACATTCTGATTGAACTTTAACAAAACTTGGTGACCTGATGCATCTCCTTGGTAAACGTATACTTTAACAATCACACCGATTATTCTGATTGTCCATCAGAAATCAGCACTTGACCCCTGGAGAAGAGCTGCATTATTCATGAGGAATGGCGCCTTTGCAGCAGCCTTGTGTAGTGCGGCTGATTTTGCAGATTTATATCTTACGGTACCAGCCACTCCGGGCCACACAACAGAGCATTAAAGAAAACCCAAAGTTAGAGAATCAAATGTTCCCACATAAATCACACAGTGTTATGAGTGGAAACAGCTCGGGTAAAGTTGAGCAACTGTGGTGAACGCTGGAGAAAATAAATCATTTATCACCTCAAACTGCACCGCTGAACTTTGCAGTGGTGAAATACAGGAGGAGGGCCCAGGAGTGCTTTGTCACAAAAACAATTCCAGTCTATCGGCACCGGACTGATGCTCACAAGCGCTCGGCTGTAAGGTGCACCGTGAGCTGCAATTCAAATAAAGGTTATGAGCCGGACATGGGGTTAATGGAAGAGCTGTGGTATGTGGCTGACCCGTTACCGTGATTTAAAGAACTGGTTGAACTGTTTTTTTCTTTGCACTGCTAAAAGGAAACTCTGACATTTTTGTGTTGTGATCCATTATTTTTACTCCAGCAGCAACTTGTCTTGAAGATGATTAATAATTTTTTCCAGTGAACAACTTGCTTCTAAATGAGACCAATTCACTGCAGCAAGCGGCAACTTAGTGGAATTGGTTTCAATTAAGGTGTTACCTGAAGACACATGCTGGAGGTCATCAATTTGGAAACGTAGCTCTGGCTCTGGCTAATGATGCAAAATGATCTTTTTATTTTGCACACTGTTTTCTTTAACATCTCCTGTTCTCTCCACCCTCTCCTCTCCCCTCGCCCTCGCTGCACTCATTTTCTTTGGTTATATCTGAGGGATCAGAAGGTGCTATAGATTTATGGCTCCCTGGACTTGACCACTGACCAGTCTGATTCAGCAGATAATTGCTGAGTATGAACTATTATCAACTGGACAACCAAGGTGATGTGATTTATTACCTGGATTCTCAGGTTAACTTCATCAGGCAAGCTGTCAGAGCAAGCGGGTTCAAGAGGAGGAGAACAAGGGGAGAGGTGCTGAAACAGTGGGAGTGTAAAAGTAATCATGGACAGGGAGCGTTGGTCGGCTCTCAGTGGTCATAAAGCAATTAAATACATGGAGAAATGCCAGATTTTGTGGAAAAGAATGTGAAATTTATGTGTGACAGACAGTGTACCAACAAACAAAAAAAGATGTCTTCGTGGTATACAAGAAAGCAAGCGAATAAACAAAATAATCCACTGAAGCAACACAATGTGACTGATTAATCATTTTGTCATCTTGTATGTGACAGCGTGTTCGTCTACAAGCAGCTGAAGTAATAAGAACACATTAATTTAGCTATGATTAAAAAACAGCAACACAAAAACAACTTACAGTAACATATCATTTAATAATGAGCGGTTTTGTGAATTCACAATGCATAATAATGTCCTGCAGTAAAATACAATATTGCACCAATGCACCAATTCCATGACTAACTGGTGTAAAATTATATGCACACAGTACATGGAATTGTACTGTACAGCGCTAATTTACCTGACGGTCCTTTTTTACACTCATATTTTTTTCACATTTGGAGCGCCCGCTTTAACCCTCGTTATTGCATTAAGTCCCAGTGTGCTCCTCTTTCACCTCATTTTCTTCACATTAACTGCATTTTACACGTTTTATATATAATAGCACCGCAATAAAAAAAACTAAAAAAACCACATGAAATCACAACTAATGTTGTGTGGGCAGAAAATGACATCCACAGTCTTTTTTTTCAAGGACACCCCAAGGTAACCTGGGAGCTCCCACTCCTCTGTACATCACTGCTTCATTTGCCACAGGCCACATCGGAGTGCTCTCTCACCATTATCCCTCTCTTCCCACTGTGACAACAGGCTCTTTAGAATGCCACCCACAAAGGCCAAAAGATGATTGCTGGAATGTGATTGGCTCTGCTGGGGCTGACTGGTTGCTATGGAGCAGCTACGTTTTCAAAAAGCTGATTTTCATATATCTCAAGTGGACGCCTATATGGCAAGACTGGTAGGTGATTTGTCATATGTCTCTGAAATTAGAGGCAGATCAGATTAAAGTTTAAAGAATTTTAATGATCGCTGGGAGGAAAATGGGTCACTTCAGCTGCAAATAGCTGTATGATGACGCAAAGAAAAGTATGATTTGAATAGCAAACACAGCCTATACTGACAATGCTGATATCAATATGGTGGGAATGCAATGAAGCATTACAGGGGTGTGCAAACTTGTGATTATGATAGAGAAATATAATGTTCATTTCTATTTTTAAAAATTGCACAATTACGGATAGTGAATAAAATTAATTTTTTAGTCTTTAGTCTTTTTTAAATTCTCAAACTATCTTCATGACAGAGACCACAATGATAATTTAACACTTAAAAACTTTACATGGTTTTCATCAGGAACTTAGTGGATGTGGAGAACAACACTAGAGGCCAACTTCAAGCCAACTGCACAAGTCACCATCAAGTGTGAGGTTTACCAAGGAGATGCTCTGACCCACTGCTGTTCTGCATAAGCCTGAACCCCCTCAGCCAGATCATGAACAAGACTGTCTACAAATACCGACTGTAAAATGGAGCAACCATCAGACAGCTTTTCTACATGGATGGCATCAAGCTGTATGCCAGGAGTGACCGATACAACGATCCACTGATCCACACCACTAGGATCTATAGCAGTGACACTGGGACGTGATTTGGACTGAAGAAGTGTAGTTGGATGGTAACAAGCTAGAGAGGATGTGGAAGGTGAAGGCAGCAGTGGTCCCCGTAGTAATAATCAGAACACTCGGGGCAGTGATTCCTAAACTGGGAGAGTGGCTCCAGCAGATTCCAGGAACGACATCTGAGATCTCTGTCCAGAAGAGCGCAGTCCTGGGAACAGCTAGGATACTGCGCGAGACCCTCAAGCTCCCAGGCCTCTGGTAGATGAACTGAGCTTGAAGGACAAACAAAGACCACCTGCAAGGTGAATGGGATTTTTTTTTTTTTCTTTTTCACACACAAATATACAGAGGCAGTTTGTATCGGTCACGGCATCATTGGCAAAGGAGGTCTAGCCAAATATCTTAGGAAGTGTATCCATATTACTCAGTTACTCATTACAAGATTGTTCAGTTCCATCCATCCATCCATCCATTCTCTTCTGCTTATCCTGTTCAGGATCGCGGGGGAGCTGAAGCCTATCCCAGCTGTCATAAGGTGAGAGGCAGGGGACACCCATCTTTACAAATTGTTTCATTGAAAACACAACTGTTATTTTTTGAGTTTTAACAACTTATGTGTGCACAGGCTCCACTACCATGGCTTTAAAGTTACCGATATTACAAAAAACTTTGCAGCTTGGAGCCGTCCATTCCACTGCAGTGGAAAATTGGGACTGTTTCTGATTCCTATTCCTGTTTAGTAAATAACACAGATACTGAACATCTGTGTATAATGTGCAGTGGCATTTTTTCCAATAAAATAACCAGTCATTGAGTACAATGTCCAGTTGTAATTAGTTCAGCAATATTCAATAACATTTGGAATTAAGCCACAGTGATATATGTGCTTGGTTTGTATTTTGTACACCTGCCATCTACCCCAACCACCTCCTGACAGTTCCAGTGCTGTTCATTAATGAAGCATTTATTCAGAATGTGACCCACTCAGCTATTAAACTGCCATTTATTTAAAAGTGAGGAAATAATTTCCCTATAAACTCTTTTTTTCAGGGTTGTGTGGGAATACAGGTGAGATTTCTGTCAGTTTGGATGTTCAAAAGAAACCTGCTTTGACTGAAAAAAGGTTCAAATCCAGCTGAACAAACGCTTTGCCATTTGAGACCTCACACACCTCCCTCTGTCTCCCTAAAAGACTAAAAAAAAGCTCAGTTTATTGCTGTTTTACTGTGGCGTGTAGGAAGTGAGACACGTTAACTGACTTTGACCTTGTTGCCAACGTTGTCGGCACTGTAATATAGCACTGCTGTGCTGTATCAAAAGTATCTTCACCAGCTGGAAATAATTAATCTTGACAAACTAAACTCCAGTTCTTGCTGCACTACACTCCTCTACCTTGTAAAATCCATTATACTTGTTGATTATCTTCTAATTAGAAAGTAAATGTTGCCTAAGACACTGAGGCGGTAAATATGGAACGTGGTGCCATGCATGTGTAATTGATTTCCTGCTCTCAATTTCCAAAGGATAACAGTGAAGATGAATTATTCAGAGCGTCCTCACCTCTCGGTGGATGGCTGACCTTTAAGAAGGACTTTAGCCACGCTTGTTAGTACCTGACTGATAAACTCAGACCTTTCAAAGAGCTCTGAAATTCACAGGGTGAAATATGAAATATGAGAGATTATTTCTGAAGCCGGCTCGTCCGCTCTCGTCTTCGTGCATTCGCTTCGGCGGGATGCGGAAAACTCAATTTGCCGTGAAAATCTGCACCACCATGAGAGACATATCGCATTAGATTGGACTGATTGTAAACTCTTCACATGGTTGAAAACTGAGGCAAATGAAATGAATTCATCATTTTGGTTCCGCCACAAGATTCATGCCAGCCGAATGAAGCGGTGCTGTCATTTACATTTAGGCCTTTGAGCATCGATCTGGTCAGAGAAAGACAACCACCTGAGGAGATGAAGCAGGCACGGGAAACTTGCTTATAAACTCTACCTATTAAGTTGGACTCATTTCTTTGTTTTTCCACTGAACAGTTGTTTTATCCCTTAAAATCCCCAGCTTTGTCAATATGGGTTTTATTGTTCAGTAGTTCCTCCATTACTGCACTCCAGCACTAGGCAGAAGAAGAAAAAGAAGCTAAAGTGAGTGTCTCTAGATAGCTTGAACTGCAATATTCCCACCATCAGTCTGAAAGAGAATAAAACATTTACCCACTACACATGGTTTCCTTCCCAAGTGAAATTCCCAGACTGCTGACTGTATAAAATTCAACAACACTATCTCCTTTTCATGCATTTTTGAGGAGAGCAAAGGGATCCGAAGGCTAGCATCACTTTAATCATTCACTGGTTGGTTTGTTTGTTTGCTTTTCTGAAGCCCAGCTCTCTATTTTTTTTCTCCCTCTTTTTTACGTTGAATTGATAAACCATCTGCTCCAGTGACAGTTCAGAGCAAAGTGTTATCAACTGCGCTGCTCAGATTCATGCAGATGCTGCTGTCAGACTGCCAGCCGGAGAACCAGAGACACGTCGTCCTGCAAATGGTGTGTGTGTGTGTGTGTGTGTGTAGGGTTGTTTATCATGGAACAGTGCCTGACTTTCTGTACATTTCCTATAATTTATCTGTAAGACTAAATGGACACTTCACTATCTGTGTCCCAGTTCAGGGGCTGCATCCTCTGAAGGCTACGTCACAGCAAGGCATCAGAGGCTATCCCATTTCGAAGGCTTCTTCAAATGTAGGGCCACAAATGCGATTCAAAAGGACGGGTCGGTATCCTTTGAGGCCCATCTTATCCCAAGATTCACTGTGTGGTCCTACCAATTGGATTTTTCTTTCTGCCAAAAAAAAAAAAAAAGGCAGCAGAGGCAGAAGAGGGAGAGGATTATAGTTTTGAATATAAGTTGATTTTGACTCTCTTCAAAAGCTGCCAGTACAAATGTTAAGAGCTTAAAAGCATTAGAGCTTTTAAGCTCTTAACATTTGTTTTTTCGCCTAAAAGTGTGCATTTTTTTTGACCTGAAGTAAACTTCCATGACATTACTGTACTGTTGTTTACATACCTGTCCCACCTTTTTTTTTTTTTTTTTTTTTGAATAAATTATGTATTTTACCAGTTTTAGAGGTTTTTTGCAAGACTGCTGTCTTTTTAGATTACATATGTACACCTGAACCCAGGCAGGCTGGCTGTGGAACGCACAGCTGATCAAGTCCTGCATAAACATTCAGTAGCACACACAGTAAACTCGCTTTGGACTGAGCAAAACTTAGTCAAACATGCCTTTTTGTTTCAGAGAGCAAGCAGCAGACTGTTTATTTCATTCAGCTGCTACAGAATGACCACTTCTTTTTATTGGGGCCAAGAATTTGGACATTTTTGGGGAAGATAAGCCTGCAGGGGAAGGTCAGCCTCTTGCAGGCTTAAAAAAGGGACAACAGGACAATTAAAAAATAATACATTGTATGCACATTGTATTAAGATATTGTTTTTGTAAAAAAAATTGTAATACACATAAAAATGTATTTAAAATATTAAATGTTAAAATGTTGCTCTGTTTGTCAACTGTGATTTTCAGTTTCCTCAGCCTTAGGATTGCAAGTATACCAGGGTCAGTCGAGGGTGTGAGTGGGAAGCACACGGCTGCTGCTTGGCCCTGGTTTGGTTTCATGGATGAGGGGTTGGGACAGAGGCTGTCCACCAGGCCTCCTGTCCTAATTGCCTCCGTCCGTGAGGACACTCCAGGGCCAAGTTCAGCAGTGGGTGAACCAGAGGGGGATAATGAGAAAGAGGAGGAAGATGAGAGTCAGCAGAAGCCACAGAAAAGAAAAAGAAAGAGGTACAGAGAGGATGAGCTGCTCAATCTAATCAGAGAGGACATGGGGCTGCAGAGGGAAGTGGAGGAGAGGAGAGTGCAGAGAGTGCAGTTCTAATATAAATAAATAATTGTGAAGAACAAAAAATAAGAGTAATATTATTAATGGTGAACATTCCAGGATGAACCTGATTCCCAACAAGGATGCGTTCTTTTAACCAGGCCTGACTTCAGCCAAAACTTTGAGTCCAAGGTGGTGTTGCTGGGTCTGCTGAACCAGGATTAGAGAGCTGGAAAGTGGAGCCTATCCCAGGTGCCATAGGGTGAGAGGTGGGTACGCCCTGGACAGGTTTCCAGTCTATCACAGGGCTAACACGGAGAGGCAGACAACCATTCACACTCACATTCACACCTACAGTATGGGCAATTTATAACCACCAATTAACCTAACCCCACTAACTGCATGTCTTTGGACTGTGGGAGGAAACTGGAGATCCTGGAGAAAACCCATGCTAATGTTTCAGCGCTTCAACAACACACTTAAAACAGGAATACTTGCTGGCTAACAGTAATGATGGTCCAGGTGTACCTTCTCCAGGGCAGACACGTCTGCAGACAGTTGATCCTGCTAGATAGTATTGCTGACTACCTCCAAATGGGTCTCCCCCTCATCCTCTGCCACATCTTCCTCAAGCTTGTCCTCTGGGGCCATAACATAACTAGCACCAGCACAGATGTTGAGGAGGATGACTATTATGCATGGTATTATGACTTGAAATGTTTTTAAAAAAATGTAATATTAATATATGGATGGTCTAATCAGGTTTGTCGGGTTTGTCCCTTGCTAGTTTGATGGTTATTTAATTTGACTGAAGCTACTGACTCCATCCTCTCAGTTCATTAATATAAAAAGACACAGTGGCAATGGTTTCATTTTGAATATAGCATTTTAACGCCTCATACTGCATTCTTTTTGGTTTGGAAATACTGCATATTTGCAGATGAAAAAACAGGATTTTCTAAACCTCTCGTGCAAAGTGAACTTTATCGACCTTTTATTCTCTAAAGGAATATGAACTGTCTGGGTGTTTCAGTATAAAGTCAGGACTGAAGACAAAGAACCACACTCTGCTTGCCTTTCTGTGGAGTAAATTTAAAGGTTTTGAGCTGACACATGTTTGTTTGCATTGACAGATTTGTTTGGATGGAGACACAGACTTACACACATCGGCATGCTGTCAGCTTTACGAGACTGTAGCTTCTAACTCAGACCATGTAAACCACAATCACTGGATGGGGAAGTCTCCACTTTATTCCATTATTCAACTGCCTTCCTTTGAAATTTGGCTTATGTATGATTGAACAGGGCTTAAATTTAGATTGGATTTTCTGAGAAGACTACTTGCTATTTTAAGCCCCAACCTTTGTCATACTGACGGAATCCATGACATGAGTGCAGCTGGTAAATGACATGGTTAATATGCACTCTGCACGGTCACTACAAGACGAGCTTGGCAGCGACTGATCCCAGAGGAGCGACGACTGAAAGCTGCAGGCAAAAAGATCGATCCGGGCCTCGGTATGGGTGCATGTTAGCATCATACAACACGCTGATGGTGTTGACTGTGATCATAGCACTGAAGTGGTAAATGAATATAATAGATTTCCATGTTTCACATTTATTCAAACATTTAAATACAATTACTGTTACTTGCTGTTGAAATAGGGTTGATGAAGAGGCGAGTTCTCCCTGGACTGAATCATTTTCACTGCCACCAGAAACATCACATTAATTTTGTGGAGATTTAAACAACAGTGCAGGACTTAATCTTTATTTTGTATTATTTTTTAAAAGAAACTAAAAAGACATTCATATCCTGTTTTCATAAAGACCTAAATTAGAATCTAAAGCTGCAAACAAATTAGATTTTTGGCATTTAATTCTGAAAGCTTCTCAGTGTAATTTCAATGGAACAGTTTGCATCATCGCTCAGTGTCAGAGTAGCTTCACCAGAATAAAGAACTTCAGTAAGATAAATTAGGAGGAGTGAAGTAATTGGCAACTTTGTATGAGATAAGTACTCAAGAAAATATTAAGATGAATCATTTAGACCAACCACAGGAATCTTTTATTACCACATGAATCTTCTGCACAACAGCTGCTTCCTTCATGTAACCAGTGACATTATAAAGCAGAGAAATGGCATCTCTTTGTACAGATGTAGGAATCTATAAAGCAAATTTGGATTTGTAGAGATCAGTAGTATGGTGGGGGTAGGGGGGTGGGGGGTGGGGGGGCTGAGCCTTTCACAGTAGGCATAACAAAAAAGTAGAAGCACTGAATGGTGGAAGTAGTAAATCTTTAAACAAGAACTTTAAAGGCCGAAGTGAAGAAAATTTCCATGCGAGCATCAGTCGAACATGGTCAGGTGGTCCTAAGGGATGGGCAAACCTCATTCAGATCTGCACTATGATGCCTCACACATTGCCCCCACACGAGTAAAGGGAGTTGGGTTCAAATCCCTGAACCTGGAGGTGTGGAGCTAGGCACCACAAGGGGCCCAGTGTGATAACACAAATGAACCTGGAGAAGCTGGCAGGGGGGCCCCGGGGAGAGCTCTCTTTTCTTTGTGAAGTGAGGGCATCCTGGAATGGGTTCATCTCACGATAGTCGCCGAGGTCCCGAACAGCATGTGCTCTCGCTGAGCCTTGAAATCTGGGGGAGTTGAACCTCTGACATGTTAGATCAAGGAAACTACAGAAAGCTGGCAAACCAGATCTGTAACTTACAGATCTGTACATGTGAATTGAAGTTTCAGTGGCCATTGAAATTAAAATTACAGCTCTCACTGCCTTTGCACCGGGGCTTCAGAATAACTACCTGGGCATCGGCAAAATGGCTGCGGACTTCTCCCGTCACGATGGGAGATATGCTTCTCACTTAACTGTGGCATAAATGAAGTTGTCATGAAGCAGAGACAATTTTATTGTTCACAGTGCAGAGCAGAATATTGTGACATTCTTGCTTATCTCTAATTTCAGGATTTCTCTGCCTTTCCAAGCTCTGCCTCAGTGATGACGTATTAAACAAGGAGTCAAAAAAGAGAAGATCTCAAATCACATAACAGTAAAAACGACGTCAGTGCATCAATTATTATTATTATTATTTTTTTTTTTTAGAATTAAATAGCTTTTAACTTCTGTGTTGGCCATCTGTATTATGTTTAAATAAGACTTGCATTGTGTTACCAATATACTGGTGAAAAAAAGTCCATGATACTGTAATCCTCAATATTAAACTGGCCTCCAAGAAAAGAAAAACATAAAGAAGGATTAGAGTTTGAGAGTAAAATACACGTGTAGGGTTTCACTAATGTTTGACTGCTTCCACAGTACATCTTTCCCTCTGATTAAAGCCAGTTTCCATGGTAGGAATGATTCATGATTTGATTTAATTTGTACAGCTTTACTTTTCAGGTTGTAACCTGAGCTGTGTTTAATTGGCTATTGTAATCTCTTTCCACAGCAAAAAAGTAATAAAAATGTGCCAGAAACTGCAGAAAACACACACGTGACGATTCTGGTGTTGACTGTCAGCCAATGAACTATCAAATTTTGTCTGAAAAAGACTTAATTGCAGGAGAATAAAGCAGATAACATGTCCTTGTTGGGAAATTTAAGGCAATCTAGTGACTGTGCTTCCCGGTTTCCGCAGTTTTAATTCACCCAAAGGATTTTTTAAGCAGTAACAGCTGAAACAAGTGCTATTTGGTAAAGTGTTCCCCTGCATCTCAGATAACAGTTTGATTTAAATGAAAATAAACCAAATCTCACGAGCGGATTCAAAATAACATGATGTGCTTTTATTTTCTTTACGCCGGTAAAAATAAAGTGAAATAAGTGAGGAAGAAATCAATGCTGTGGATGGATATTTGGCTCCATTATGAACAGTCTGTTGATCCAGCATGTAAATTTTTAATGAGCTCAATATGTGGAATATTTAAGAACCTTTTCTCTTTTTTTCTGTGAGCGTTCTGGGTTTGAAAGCAGATGATTAAAAGCCTTTGTTGCAGGGGAACAGGCAGGAGGCGACCACCCGAGGAGGCAGACTTGACAAGGTGGTTTGAGGTTATGCTGCTTCAGAAAGCTGCCTTGGAATTTCTGCAGATTTTCTCTTTGTCTAAATGATTTCTGATTCTACTGAAATGAGAACATATGCCATTTTAATACATTTCCCTCCAGTCCAGTGGATATAAATCTGCTATGGTGCTCTGTCCCTCTGCCTCACCACAGCTAGAGGTCAGATGAGACTTCTGTGGATATTTATTTCCTCTAATGATTTCTGATTAGTTTTTTTTCACCTCCTACCCTTTTCTCTGCATCCAATGATGTGGTGCAATGGGGCTCCTAGGTTGGTGAGATTACCTTTAAAGGGATACTCCACTGAAATCCCTTTGAGGATCAAGGACTCAGCAGTTCCTAATTTGAGACAGATTGTAAATGAAGGTTTTGCTGAAACAAACTCTAAATGCTCCCAGTTGTGGAAGAGAACATCATCAGAAAAGCTTTTAGAGACCTTTTAAAAAGCTTGGTGCTCCAGTGGGATTGATGTCGGGATGATGTTTGTGTTCTTTTTAGGTATTTAAGGTTTGGATTCCTCTCCTTATTTTATTGATCCTCCTCTTTGTGTTTCTTACTGTTTATCATTTTGCTGTGTCCCCCATGTTTCCTACTCCATGTCTCCCTCTGTTTCTTAGTTCTAGTCACTTCCTCTTTTACTTTGGAAATCACATTTCCTTGTGTTTCTTTTATTATCATCACTTTCTCCATTTTGGTTAGTTTCACCTATATTCATCCAGAGTATTTATAATCCCACCTTTTGCTTGGTTACCCTTTTTTTTTTTTACCCTGGTGTTGACTTTTGCTCCTTTTGGTTATTTTTGGACTATTGAATAAAACTTCAGCTTGCTTATTTTTTCAGACATACGTCCTTCTTGTGTTCTGCATTTGAGACATCTAGAAAAACGTAACAATGATTCATCAGTGGAGCAATAAATGCAGTGCTCCCAGCAAAGATTTGGCAAAATGACTGATCTGAGCAATATACTATGTCAAAGATGTTTTAACTGAAAATGTTCAGAGGATCAGGCTGGGACACTGACCATATTTCTCACATGTAGCACACAACAGGAGCTAGGGCTATGCCCACCAGCAGTGGTTTTTGCAATGGCAGCATCTGTTTTATATACGCTGCTCAAAAAAAAAAGCAAAAAAAAAAAGCAAAAATATAATAAAACAAACACTCTGGAAACACAGCATCTGACAGTGTTGGGGCATGCTCCTAAACCTGGACTGGCAAGCGTGGGGGCCAGTCAGTGGTATCAATTCCTTCATCCTCCAGGAACTGCTCTCCACATGAGGCCGGGCATCGCCATGCACCAGGAGGAACCCAGGACCCACTGCACCAGTGTCTGGTCTGATAGTGTATCCAAGGATTTCATTCCGATACCTGATGTTAGTCAGGGTGCCGTTGCCTAGCCTGTAGAGGTCTGTGTCCCTCCATGGATTTGTCTTCCCAGATTATCACTGACCCACCACAAACCACTCATGCTGAACGATGTTACAGGCAGCAGAACATTCTCCACGGCTTCTTCGGACCCTTTCAGGTCTGTCACATGGGTTCAGGGTGAACCTGCTTTAATCTGTGAAAAGCACAAGGCGCCAGTGGTGGATCTGGTATTCTATGGCAGATGCCAGTCAGGCTTCATGTGCCATCCTGGAGGAGTTGGACTACCTGTGCAACCTCTATAGGGTCCAGGTATGGCCTCATGCTGCCAGCAGTGACACTGACTGTGGCCAAATGCAAAAATAGTGAAAAACAGTCAGAAACGATGAGGAGGGAAAAATGTGAGTGGCCTCCACCTGTAAAACTGTGTTTTTGGAGGTTGTCTCACTGTTGCCTCCTTGTTGCACCTGTTACACCAAAGCAGCTGAAAGTGATTAACAACCCCCAGATCAATATCCCAGAAGTTTAATTGCCTTGATGCTACACTCTGATTAAAAAGTGTTCCTTTATTTATTTTGTTGGGTAGTGTATAATTCCTAAAGCTCAACACTGAAGCTCTCATGGTCCAAATTTCTTCTTTCTTAGTTGATACTTCAACTTACACAACACTGCTGCACTTACCAGTCTCTATTCTCTCTCAACAACCAGTGAAAATTAAGATGGAGTGGGTCTTAATAAATGGTGTAAATAACGGGGAAGGAAAATTGATCATGTGTGTCACTGAGCTGGTTATCTGCACTCACCTGCCACCTCATTAATTACACCTTGCTAGTCCCAGGTTGGACCCTCCACTACCTTCAGAACTGCCTTAATTCTTCATGGCACAGATTCCACAAGGTACTGAAAACATTCAAATTTTGGTTCATAATAAGAGCATCACACAATTGCTGCAGATTTGTTGGCTGCATGACTTACTTTGATGTAGCCTGTGCAGCCCAAGATGTGAATAGATGGTAACCTCTGGCATCAACAAAGCATTTCCTGCCAGAAAACTGCTGCTCACTAGATATTTTCTCTTTACAGACCATTATCTGTAAACTCTAGAGATGGTTGTGTGGGAATATCCCCACAGATCATCAGTTTCTGAAATACTCAGACCAGCCCGTCTGATAGCAAAAACCATGCCACATTCAGAGTCACTTATGTCACCTTTCTTCTGGATTCTGATGCTCAATTTGAACCTTAGCAGTTTGTCTTGACTACAGTATGTCTACATGCCTAAATGCACTGAGCTGCTGCCATGTGATAGGCTGATTAGGTATTTGCATGAACGAGCAGTTAAACCGGTGTACCTAACAATGTGGAAGATGAGTATATAATGTGATATACACTTACCTCCTCTTTTCTCAATGAGTAAAACAGACTTTATGCTAAACTTGTTTAGAGTCCAATCCAACTGAGTCTCACACACACACACACCTCTTCAGAGCTGCAGTGCACGACAGAAATGGAACACAAAAAAATTATATATGCTGCAAAACCCATTCTTCTGTGAACACACTTGCAAACATGCTTAAACCTTCAGAGGTCCCAAATATTACGTATCATCACACTTGGTGACACTTGACTGTTTCTGCCGCCTTAAACCATGGAGCGACACGAGGACGCTGCAACACAATGTGTCATACATTGAGAGTAAACAACCTCGCTGAGATCACAGCCGATATCGTTTAATTCAGCCTGGCAAATCGCCACAAAGGGAAACATGGTAGGAAGCGTTTTTCATTTTAGATAGTCATCGTATTTGTGTTTAAAGCGACCAAAGACTGTCACCCTCATTCTGCAGCCATCACCTGTCAAACACCTCCTCCACGCCCTCCACGCTGACAACCGCCTCCAGTGAGACAGAGAGGCGCGTGATGATGCTGAGTGAAGTGAGCTGGGATGATTACATGTGTACTTTCAAGAACATGACAGTGTGCTGTGTGGAAGATATTTTGTGATGTGTATTTAATTTTTTTTTTTTGTAAAAGTTTTGAGTGGCCCCGTCAAATCCTGTCCCCCATGGAGGACACTCAGGTGTTGGCATGTTGACAAGAGCAGCTGCCTCAGTCAACCCTGTGTGCTGATAAGAAGCAGTACATCTAAAGACTGAATAATAGCCTGCTGTCCTCGTGCCTGCAGATCACTCCCATGCTGCAGGACAGCAGGGGACAGGCAATCAGAGCTCAGTCTCCGGGCATCGGGAGGGGAAAAAAATCCGAAAGCAGTCCGTGCAGTCAGCAGTCAGCAGGTGGATGATGTGTTTACACTGACATCAGCACAACTGGGAAACATTCACAAAGCACTAATATATATATATATATATATATATATATATATATATATATATATATATATATATATATATATATATATATATATATACATATATATATATATATATATATATATATAACACACACACACACACACACAGTTGGAAGATAAAGTTTGTGCACCCTTTGGAATTAGCAGAATTTCTTAACTGTTGAAAAATTGTATCTTTGTCTTCATCTAAGTCAGAGTTATATAGATGAACTAAACTATTAACATTTTCATGTCTTTTCTCAGTGCAGGCTGAAAAAGGCGACCTCCATCTGATGTATCCCGTGGCTGCTTATGTGACTAGCACACCAATGAGGAGGAATTTTGGACCACTCGTCCTACAAAACTGTTATCCCACAATATTTCATCCCCTCTGGGTTCAGGCAAGCACAATTTTCTTCTTTTTCAGCCACTCTGTTTTCTATTATGTTTTGGTCATTGTCTTGCAGCATCACCCAATCTCTCCTAAGTGGGAGATCATACACTGCTGCCCTGAAAGTATTCTACACTCGTCTTTATTCCTCCAATCAAAGTGTTGTGCATCGTTGCCACTTTAGCCTCAACTTTCCACAGGAAATTGTCCCAGAATTCTTGTGGAAGGTGGTCTTTTGCAAACTTGATGTCAGTGTTTTTCTGTGAGAGCTAGCCTTTGTTGTGTCCTCCCGTTAACATTATTTGTATTCAGTGCTTTATCTCTTTCTGGGTACAAATCACATTTTTTGATCTTTGCAGCATGTCCGCACCTATGGAGAATAGCAGCCCTCCCTGATTTTCTTCATTTGTACGCAGTCTGAACACAAAAGTTTTTATGAATGTTTTTGCAGCCTGTTCAAGCTTCCTGCATCTCTATAAATAAGGTCTTATGAAATTTGGTTCACACCGGCCAATTATCCTTGAGAAGCACAGGCTTTGTCAGTAACCAGACCTCGTGTGCCTTTATTTACAGGGAGAGCCACCTCTGCCACCCAGACATCCAATTTCATCCCACTAACTGGAAGACCTGACTCCAAGCAGCTTCTGAAGTCGTCATTAGAACTGAGGTGTAATTATTTTTTTCCAGCCTGAGCTGTGATTGATGACTCAGTGTGTTCAATAAAAACACAAAAAGGACATGGGTTTGTGTGCCATTAGTTTTGTCACACTGTGATTGTCTAATTGTGAGTTAGATGAAGATCAGACCATTTCACAATAAAGGCAATTTCCCTTAAAGTCCTCTTCCTGCCACATGTCTCCAAATGCTCACCTGCTCTACACATTTGTTTGTTCCCTTTTGGGGGATTTACCCCTTGCTTACAAACGAGTTATATATGCAGAAGTCCTACTACAGCCAGCTCCGTGCAACTGTTGAGTTTCTTTCTTTAATGCTGCAGTTTTATCACAGGTATTAATAAGCTGGCCTACATGAAATGCACACATGCATCCCCATGTGCATTCCTTGGGACTTCACCTCACGATAAATCCTGCGCTTTTCATCTTCTTGCACTTCAAGCATTTTTAAATCCACTCAATCCACCTGTATTGAAGCATACTTTTTTTTTTTTTCCATCTTTTGGCAAGAAAGAGTAAAACCCTTATCTCTGTCCTTCAAATGTCTTGTAAACAGGATTTGACAGACTAAAGCTCTCTGGTCCAGAAAGCAGAAGTGTGGTGATCACTGATGAGCATCATTCCAGTTTCCCAGCTGAAGAAGAAAAGAACTTCTCTCTGAAACTCCCTCTCTGCACCACCTCACTCGCTTACTGTCTGTCTGCAGATTATCAGAGAATGACAGTTGTGTAATTCTGCAGGTATGACGAGATTATGCTTCACAGTTTGAGTTGTGGTTTGTGTGAACACTGCATTCACTTAAATTCAATTCAGTTTTTTTTTTTATATAGCATCAAGTCTTGACAACAGTCGCCTCAAGGCGCTTTATATTGTAAAGTAAAGACCCCACAATAATATAGAGAAAACCCCAACAATCAGACAACCGCCTATGAGCAAGCATTTGGTGACAGTCAGAAGGAGAAACTGCCTTTTATTAGGAAGAAACTTCCAGCAGAACCAGGCTCAGGGAGGGGCAGCCATCTGCCTTACACAGTGTGCACAGTGGTCATGTAACTATTGGAACTATTTTGTGTTTCCTTTTAAAAACAATCACACACTTAGTGTCATTATACGAAAAACAGTCAACAGATAACTATTGTTCGAACTGGACAAATTACCTGTGCAATCCCACAATGTGAAAAAAGTAAGAGTCAAGGTAAAACACACACACACACACACACACACACACACACACACACACACACACACACACACACACACACACACACACACACACACACACACACACACACACACACACGCACAAAACCCCAGTATATAAATTAAGAAAATCTAGAGGCTAAGTAGGTTTTAAGGCCATTTAAAGATTTCTGTGTGTGTTTTTTTTCCACAGAAAGACCTTCAGCACTCTCTGAAATGGATTTTAACATTAACCCAGTCACTGTAACCGGAGCTTCACTGACTCACTTCACTGTGTGCCTTTTTGTCTGCAAAAAGGTAATTAACTGAGCTGTAAAAGCCCAGAACATTTATTGGACTGACAGAAACAAAATGTATTGTTTGATGAACTCCATCCTTGTAATTCTTTGCAGATTGCAAGTGTGACACTTTGTGAATATTAACTACAGGTATAGCATTGCCACAGAGCAACATTTGTCTTTTTCTAATGAAGACATCAACTTATTATCCCAGCTTATATTTTCCTCACTAGCTAAAAATTGTTGTGTTGGATTCAAAATTAGAGGCCATACAACTTGGTTTCAATGTGACAGTTTTTCATTAAATAGATTTTAGAAACATTTGCTTTGAATATTGTGCTGAAGATGTTTTTGGGCCTTATTGGATTAGATGTGGAGAAAAAAGCAAAACTGAACACTTGAATTTTCAGATTTCACTTTCCTGTCATAAGTTGCAAGCGAGGTAAAACATGCAGAAATATTCAGTGCTGCTGAGTACTTGTGTATGCCACAGTGTTGCTTCTGCGTGTACCTCACGACCACTTCCAGCACGGCAGCTGTTTTCAAATAAATTAAAGATCGTTTGTGATCATTTGAGTTCTGTGTGTCTGCTATTTTGCTGTGGATCTCAACCTTGTGATGACAACTGTGTTTGTAGCTGCAACTCAGGAACCAAACAGCAGTTTTTAGTGCGAGAGTCCAGTGTCCAAGTCTGAAGGCAGCACATCAGATCTGGACTGCAGCCAGAAGTGTGCATGTATTTTTTTTTTTTTTTGCACATTCACAAGATGGTGCATCATGAATTTTGCCACCAGGGTGAGACTTTTAACACAGTTCTACTGCAATGACCTGAGGTCTCTGAGGGAAACAAAAAAATAGCACAAATAACCTCAACTGTCGCACATGCCACCAACAAAACCTATTACAAACCTACAAGCTTTTCGGTTGCACCAACACACTCATATCTTACTTGCCAGGTTGGGCTCCCTCGGTCCACTTCCCCCAAATAAAATCCTACTGATACCCCGGATGCATTGCCCAAGTCTGGCTAAACTTTGTGATTGCATCTCACGATTCTTTGTGGATAAATTCAGCAATCACAAGTGCACAAAACAGCCAAGAGCCATGTGCAAGAGCTTGTTCTAGCTCCACCTCTCTGTGTCTGATTTGCACAGAATTGATTTTAAAGCAAAAATGCCAGTGTGTACACCCTCCGGCAATCACCAAGCACGAACTCTTGAAAGTGTGGTAACTGTTTGGTACGCTCGCTGCTCAGTTCTACACTGTGCGAGTAGCAGTGAATGCTGCTACGACTACCACGTTTCTCTCAAACTTAAAATGCTCATTTGCACTGCACACCAACTATCCTGAAACTAAACCTTCTGCTGCTCTGGATCCAAGCTGGTTTAAGGTCAGTGCGTGTTGTTTTCATGAAAAACAAATGAGCGTGGTCATGGTCCCTGGAGGATGATTTGTTCGCAGTGAGTGTCGTGTTCAGGTAAGCCTTACTCTCCATTGTCTATACTGTCAGTTTGTATCTGAATGGAGAGTTTTAATGAATATTTGGACTCAAACTGAAGTCTTGTTTCTCACTTGGCACTGACAGGCAGGCTTGCACTGAGCATGTAATTTACATACTTAGGGTAGGCCATTATTTTGTCATGCTTCCACTTTACCAGAACATGAAGGCTTCGCCTGTTTCCTTTCCAGTGTGTTTTCAAACATTGCTTTTCTCATGAATGGCTTGTCAGCTTGTTAAATTACATTTTGGCAAATCAGAGAAGCCTTTTTCCTCTCACTGTGTGAGAGGAAAGAAATGCTTTGATTTCTCAAGGAAACTTGAAAGTGGTGAAAACAAAACAAAAAATGGGCAACGGTGTCAAATTTGTTCATCCCTTTGCTCAATACAGAAGCTCTGATACATTCCTACACACTGCAAACAATCCAACCTCCTCACTTTGCAGTGAAGCATTTCCAGCGCTTTCAAAGGAGAGTCTGTAAGTATCACTCAGGTGGAGAAGACATGATCAAACAGTCGCTACAAAATGATTTGGCCTCTCTGATGATATGTAGCCAGCTGCCACGATGGCTGTTTATTCCTCATGCATAATTCATCTGAATTGTATGACCCATAATGCATTCTCTATCCATTAATGAGACAATACTCATTATTTTCCCTCTGCTTATCACACAGCCTCACGAGAAAACAAAATCAATCTGCGTCACCGGCTGCTGTTTGGGTCAGGAAAAAAGGGCTAAATATTGCTGAGCTCCATGTTTTGCGTCTGTGTTTAAAATTCAGAGTCCCTTCTGTTTGGAGCAGAAACAAAAATCCAAGTGATCAATTTGATTTTTAAACAAAGCCAGTCTGTTTTGGTAAGCATACGGCGGGGACACCAATCTTCTCCAAAGGCTGGAATGAGGGCTTAGATCAATAGCAGATACTAAGAGACGGCCGCAGCCAAGACAAATGTTGGTTGTTCTGTACTCGTCTCATGCACCATTAAATAATGGAGCATAAATAGTTCGGATTATGTTTCATCTTTTGAAAACTAAAAAGAAGAATGTTTTGTTGAAATTGCACCCCGGTCATCACATCAAAGTCTAGCTGCTACAGGACTAAGTATCCAGAAGAAAAACACAGTTCATTATGTGAGAGTGACGGACGGCCGAGACGACTTTATTTTGGAAGTTTTTTTTGTTTTTCAGGGGGATTTATTTGGCTTTAGTGTGTCTGCGGTACACAAGAAATATAATATGCTCACGACTGTGTTTAATGCATGTACCTGCATACGAGTACTTTGTGCGGTCCAGTTGCTCATTCTGGCCCCCGGCGATGTGAAATCAGTGCACAGCACAACATACACAATCAATAGACAATCAGGTTATCCAGTTGTTTCCCCACATTTTGGTAATTACTCCCTTTAATGTCTTGAGGGGCTCTGACATTGGAATTTTCTATAATCCTTCACGTGTCTGAAGACCAGAAATGAAACACCAAGAGTAAGGGACGATGCTTTTAAACTTTCTGTGTGCACGTGTTTGTAGCCGTCATGTGCAGCCCTGTGATCAAATGCAGATGCAAGACATGAAAAATGGCACAAATAAAGATCATGTGCATGCTTTAAAAGGAATAACATGCACAATATAGTATATTTACCTTTAACCCTTTCCAGTACTTCCTGCCAGGTGAGATATACTTCACTGGATATACTTCGGTCATTAAATAAAAAATAAGCCAATCTGCTACAAATGTAACAGGAAAATCTGTTCAGTAACATGTAAACAGACTTTCAGGTTGTAGAAGATGCACTTTCATATTCATTCAAGACTTGATTATGTAGATATTTATTAAAATGCAGCCAAAATCCATGAGGAAGGTTTTATCTCATGTGCACCTGTGGCATAAATATTTTATAGCGTAAAGAGATGAATAGTAAAGGCTCTAAAAGTAAGCAAATAAAAAGTACAGATGATAAGCTTTAGTTGTAAATATCAACAAGTTCTCATCCTGGGAACGAATGTAATGCAGTTTTGTCAGCCTTCGTGTCCCCGTCATGCACAGGGGTGTCCTGTGGGACAGAGCTTTGATGGTCCACAGCAATAACTGCCACCAAGATAATGCTCCCTTTTACAGACCTACAAAGTCTGCATTTGGAGGAGTTGCGGTGTCGTAATTTGTTGGTGTCTCAGCCAAGTTTACATCCCATTGGGATCTTTGCGTCTTGAATTTTATTTTACTCTTTTCATTTATTTGTTGAATTGTTTTTATTTTGCCCACACTTTTTAAAAAATCTTTGTTTTCACTCATTATAGCTTCAAAATATCTGAAACGTCCTGCACGAATTTCAATGGTGGTCATTGTGGAGGTGTTACAGCATGAAAGGATGAACTGATGAGCTCTGGAATCACTGAAAAATATAAAACAAACCCAAATGGATACATAGAAGTAAACAGAGTATACAGCATAGGAAGAAGTAGTTGTGGAAGTGCATTAGTGTATACAGTGCATAATAAATATATTGGACCACCCCTTAAGTGTAAGGTTTATGCCACAGCTGCCCTAAATAAACATTATTGTTACCAAAATCATGTTTTGTGTTTCTGTGATGGTCAATCCACCAGTATGTGCAAACTCTTTAACTGAAATGATATTTTTAATACTAAAAAATATAAATTGTTATCCATGAATTTTCAATTTTAAACATTAAAAGCAGAAAAAATATACAGCACATTATTATTTTTGATTATAATTACAGTTATCCCGAATAGACAAATGGGTTTAGTGATTGAATTTTATACTCAATATAATTTCTGACCCAGCTCAAACTGGGTGTATTGCCATTACCTGTTACCCCAGTCCATACTGCAGGTATCCAGCATAAAGCTGATGTTAAAGCCCTGTCATGCAGTCTGGCTGGCTCAGATCCATGCAGTTATGTATGTCAGAAGTGATAGTAAACTGAATATCTTGGATTATTTTTGACTGTACATCTGACAAAATGAGCAATTCAGACATCAACTCGAGGCTTTGGGAAACTGAGATGATACTTTTTTCAGGATTTCTGACATTTTCTGTAAATAGTTTAAGAAAATTTATGGTATATTAACTCAAAAATAATTTGCTGCCAGCTTAGAAGAATTTAAACGTGAAGAAATAAAAGGCCACGAATTAAATAAATATTTAGTAGAAGCTGTCTCATCTTACAGATTCAGAGAAGATGTTGGTGACATTTTGGTAGGTGACCCGGCACTAAAACTCTCAATATGAACTCGAGGAATAACAGAGTTTATCGTACTTCCAGTAACATATGTGTCCCTGCTCTTGGAGTCCTCCTTGTAATTTAACCCTCCCGCAGTGCGCTGTGACATCTGTCATGCCCGGGGCCTCATTTCAGTGTGGGGGGTGTTTTTGTAGCGCCGGTTGATACGGTAGGTCGATCATGTCACCAACAGGATGTCCTCCACAAAAGGTAAGTCAGACTCTGGTTTCCAATTTCTCTTCTTGTAAACGACTATATCTGTGAGGCCAGCTCAACCGAGGTGAGCGCTGTGATGCAAATGTGGAGTGATGGGGAGGGCACGGGAATGTTAATTAAAAGTCAGACTGTGTTTCCCGGCTCAGATTTCAAGCTAGAAAAAGCCTTCGCATTTCTGCTCAACCCTAACCTCACTTTTCTATCAGGATGCTCGCTCTCTCTCAGGTGGCCATCATGTGGAAAAACTGACTTCCCCCCTTTTATTTTTTTTTAAAAACTCTTTCTCAGAGGCAGTGTTTTCTCTCAGAGGCAAATCCAAACAGATCAAGTGAAGAGTGGCTGAAAGAGCCGGCAGGACGATCTGATACTGACGTTTAAATGCATCTTTTTACCTTTGTTGAATGAGATAAAGATTACAGCATAAAATAACTGCACCATGCTCATTCTCTGCAGCCTGTTTGCGGAAAATTTAACCAATGTTCTCATCCAAATTTAATACAGAAATCAGGATACTCTGGCTTTTTGAGCTACCCCAATCTGCTGAGAATGAATGAATAACTTTATAAAATGGGTATTTTTGCAATGAACAAAATGGACACCCCATATTTTACCAAATTTCAACATCTGACAACAGCAACCATCAAAAAGGCATCAATTTCTGCCTCTATTCTTTCTGCAATCTGCAGCGGTTCAATGGGCCTTCGCTTCTCTGGGGGTATTTCTTGGATTCAAAGTCTGGTTTGGCGGTAATGACTGTCCCCAGGTGTTTCATGTATATCTGTCTCGTATACTGCTCCTCTGACTGTGCACGTTGTGCATGCAGCGCTTTGATTGAGGCCTCAAATTCTGCATAGGGATGATTACGTCTGAAGCAGAAAGGGACAGCTGCCAACTGACGGAGCTTTCAGCCGTAGAAAGAGCAAATGTGGAAAGTGACGATAAAGCTGCTCTCTTTTTCTGGGTGTCTATCATTTTGAGCCAAGCTATATGTTACAGAATGTATGAGAATGTCTGCTGAATGCATGGTGAGCACGCAAGCTTTATCATTAAAGGGATGTTTTTTAACGTAATTTGACACAATCATCACAACGTATTCACAGCTGTTGATAAGTAAAATGATTCAATGATCAGCTCTTCTGCCACTGAGATTTCTGTTTCTCAGCTGCGCTACAAAGACAGCCGGTAACATCCAACAAAAGGGGGGGACTGAAACAATAATTCATGCCAGGATTTTGACCAGAATTTCTGCCACCTAATTGCAAAACCGTTAATGTTAGCTGGTGCAGCTCGAAAAATTTAGAAAGCAGCTAAAAAATGTTATGACTCAACAAGGGGTGCTGCTCGGGATTTGGGGCCCTGTGGAAAAAAATATCACTGTGGGCTCCACCACTTGAACCACGCCAACCCTAAACATATAACACTGCGCAGACATGGATCAATGTTCTGCTTACTATACATTTTATGATTTCGTGCAAGACTGATGAGAAATGTGCAAGCTATCTTTTAATGATAACACTATTTTTTTTTTTCCATTGATTGGTACCTTACACCAAATACAAGTAAAATATACGTTCATGTTTTGGATAGAAGTTAATTCTATATCTATAAAGTGATTTATAACATTAAATATAGGCAAATATAACTTAAATAACCTTTTAGGCTAAAACAAATTGACACTGTCGAGCAAAGTGTAGCCAGCACACTAAGGTATGCAGCAGCAGTCAAATGTTCCTAATTCTGCACATTAGTTGCCATTTATCTCTGGAGTCACTCACCAAGCGCTATTAACTTTCAGTCGAAAGCATCCACTCCCCTCCAGAAGTGTGCTGAGGAAATTACCATGATGGACATCATCTATAAGTCTTTTGTTTTACCCCTAAAAGGTAAATTTCTCGATATAAGTGCAGTGTTACATCCAGGATTCTCTTTAAGAGAGCTCGATTTTTTCTCTGTCTCAGTTTCTTTCCCATTAGCTGTCGTCATCTACTCTGGGAATACATGGTGTTCCCAGGTATTCTGGGAATGGCTTTCCTTCTGAATCATGTGGCATTGCTAGGTCTTAACTGGCTACAAGAGACAAACAGTTGTCACCCTGCCCTTATCAGGTATTTTTGCTGACCACAAACCGGATCATTTGATAAGATTTTTTTCTTCCTCTGTGTGTCTTCTAAATAACCTGCTATCAACAGCTTGGTTTTAAATAGCAACAATTTTTCTGCCTTTTTTGTCTCCGCTCACATGCTTCTTCCTCATCATCTGCATTGCTGATAGTGGGGCTGTCCTTCAATTTTCTCTTCACTTCCACACTTCCTCCTGGTGTAACTGTGTCGCCTACACAGGATCCTGGCTCTGGAGATTGCAATGATGCACGATGTGCGTCTTTGACAAGCAAGTGTTATTTTTTTTATAATTTGAAAGACGCAAACATTTATTTCTGAAACTTCTGGAACAAATTTTTAAATTTAAAAATGAACATTTTTTTTTTTTGATTTGCGTGAAGGGTACGGGTTCCTTTTATTTTATCTATGGACCATTATGTGGAACGTAATAAGAATAATGTATCATTAAAAAAAAGAAAAAACAGTGTGTAGAATAAAAATAAATTTCCCAAGGGGCCTCCTGCAATTAGACACATTTTCTGACATGAAAGAAATCCCCTCTTTTTTCAGATATCAGTGGGGCTGGTTCAGTGTCAGCAGTGTGGGTATGGGGGAGATGGGAGTGGGACAGCTAAGTCTGAACCCGAAGCTTAATCTGTTTGGCCTGGTGCCACGTTGGCAGCTGCAGGAAAAAGTGATTTAGTATACATATGTACAAAGGTTCTGCCTTCACTGATCAAATGTTGGCTAAAATAATACAGAAACACATCATTTTCTGTTAGAAATGAAGTAAGCGAACTAATACTAGGGAAGCCAAACAGTTTGCTGGCTATCAGTTCAATTACCACCACTCATGGAGAAGAAGAAGCATGCAATGACTGGATTTTATTCTTTTTTTTTGTTGCCAAAAACAAAACCAATTCAAAGAAACAAATATGTTTATTACTACCTTGTGAAGCAAACATTCTTTTATGGTGAAAATTGACTAAATGTTCTATTTTCTAGGGTCCCTGTCAGTCACAACAGAATCATCATCACTTTTTCTCCCCCATCCAGTGTCCCTGGACTTAAAATATTTTACCTGGTCAGCTGCCTTTGCCCTTGTCCCACTAATTAACGCAATCTAAATCATTTATTGCTACATGTGAGTACAGTGACCTGTGGTATACTTCTAGAATATATCCTGGAAGGCCAAACTCCTCCATGCCATGCCAAGGACAGCAAGAACAGTTCCTCAGCACTTGAGCCGTAGATGTAGGAGACAGGACCCAAAGTGGAGTCTGTGCAAAGGTGCCTCTGAGAGATTCCAGCAGGTAGTGGAAGGATGTAAGCTGCAAGCAGGGACAATGTATGCTGAGAAGGACAAGTAATTGAGTCATGCCATGAGTCTTGAGTTTACTGGGTGGCCACAGTAGCATATGTCTTCTGGCTGCCCCCTTTAGGGGTTGCTACAGTTGATCATTTGCTTCCATCTCACCCTATCCTTACGCAGCATCCTCCTCTGTCATACCAACCTGTGGTCTTCCTCTTTTCCTCCTGCCCAGCAGCTCCATATCCAATATATCCACTATCCCTCCTTTTACACATGTCTAAACCATCTCAGCATTAATCTAACTTGATCTCCAAACTACACAACTTGGCTGTCCCGCTCACATACTCCTGACTCCTGTCCATCCAGGGGTCACAAATCACTCTTGACACTCATCTCCACCCACTCTACCTTGCATGTACTCTCTTCTTTACCTCTCTGGTGCACTGTCCATTACTTTGGATGGTTGACTCGAGGAACAGGAGTAGATTTGCCGTGTATAAATTAGAAGTCCCTAAGTCCTGATGAGAAACACCTCCAAAAGTTGTTGACAACAACGGGGCTAAGATCCTGTGGGACTTCAAGTTCCAGATGGACACGCAGCTGCTGGCCAACCAATTGGACATGGTGATGGTTGACAAGGAGCAGAAGACTGCAGCTGTGAGAGAACTGACAATCCCAGCTAACAGTAACATCAGACAGAAACAGGAGAATATCAAATATCAGGGGCTGAAAGAACAACTAGGACAGATGTGGAAGGTAAAGTCTAAAGTGGTCTTAGTGGTAATAGGAGCATTGGGAGCTATTAGACCCAAACTGGGATGGTGGCTCCAGCAGATTCCTGGCATCTTGCTCTGAAGAGTGCAATCCTGAGATAAAGTGCAGAACCCGGAAACTCTCAGATCTGTACTGAAGTACCTAAACTTGACCAAGATTGGGCTGTATAATATACTACTGTATACCATAATAATTACTTTCTTTTCAGGATGGAAGTGGGAAAACCACTCATGTGCCTTTCCCTTCCCTCTCACGGTAGAAAAGCAGGCAGAGTGTGCCTTCCCAACGCACTCTACCTGTCTCTCCCCAACACACAGAGGGGCTGGAGTGCTGTAGTCATCAAGTACATATTCATCGTGTTCCTATCTCACAGCATTAAATGTTACTGTTCCATCAGACACTGCTGTCACAGAGATACCACACAATGTCCTCTTGCGCTGTTGCCTCGTTCTAAACGTTTGGCCCGTGCACCACGATCAGGTTTCGGAAAAGATGCTCGTCTGGACACGCCCCTTCAAAAGAACTCACCCGGCATGTTGAAAAATTATGTTAACTTGTAAAATCAAGTGTTCCTTCATGCAACACGTTGAGTTTTAGAGACCCTTTCTCCTTTGCCATAACGCCGTGCTGTGACACCATGTGCTTATTTGAAACAGCTTTCACAAAATGACATCATTTTACACCCCGGGAATGAGAACGTACCACATCAGCATGCATGATGCATGCATGTGTTGTTTTGAAATACCAGAACCTGCTTCCTCTGCATTCTAAAAACACGTTATCATACATGGATATCAATGTTATGTGGTCCATGAACATTAGTATTATGACTCAGAGGCATTCGGCACACAATCTGACATTTCCCCAAATTTATCTCTTATCTGTCGGACACAGATTACGAGCAAAATCTTATTAGGCCCACCTGTAAGATCACCCTTATCACACAATGCGGAGGGGCTTTAAGAGATTGAAATACCCCTGGTGCTGTGAAAACTGTTGACAATGGGGTCTGGGATTTATCAAGAGTTACAGGGACACTTTTAAAAAGAGATTTTGCTGCTGATTATTTTTAAACAGAGAGAACTCTAAGAGGGGGATATCTCAAAATCTGGGCACGTAAAAGCACATCCATGTGCACTGCTGGACAGGACAACAGAAAAGGTACAGGTGAGCAAACCCTTTAAACCCCACTGCAAAGCTGTGAACCTGCATTTGATTTATTTTATAATATTCTCCTGATGTGTTGAAAACAATATGGCCTTCCATTATGTGAGTGGAGAAATGCAGCACACACAAAAATGAGGATGTGTGTGTGTGTTCAACAGGTTAAATTACCTGAGCCTTGGTGGCAGTGAGAAATTAGGTGAAGGACAAACTGTGGATTGTGATTCATTGCTTGCCCTCACTTCATCCTTGCTTTGAGCCAGCAGACACTAAACCAAAAAAGAAGAAAAAAAAATAAAAAGCTTTAAAGACATTTTTTGCAGCTCTGGCGTCCTACTTAGAATTCGCTGTCAGTGCTGCTGGCATCGAGGCTCCGTGTGCAGTCAGCTGCTGCCGATCCAGTGCAGGCGTGTGAGACACACACTGTGCAAGTCATTAGTGCAACGATGGCCAAGTCTGATGATTAGGCTGAGTTAGGACTTTCAAAGGAATTTCCACAATCAAGAGAGCAGAGAATCCATGTTTTAGCTTTATGATTGGCTCTGTTTGAGTCTCTACACTTCCACAGGGCAATTAAACAGCTTCACTGATTAATGCCAAACAGGTCATTGTCCCAACTTATGATGATAAAAGCTTATATAAGGAATTACAAGAATTATTGTTGCAGTGAATGTTGTAAATTTCTGGGTAAAATTCTGCATATCAACATTTTAGATTAATAACAGATCCAGTTACTGAAACATTAAAAGTACTGTTTGTATTTACCCTCTGTGAAGGTTATCCATAACTTTCACCACCAGGGGGCAGCGTTTTACCAGAAGGTTTTAGTGTAGCAGCCCTCCTGTGTAGTAAGAAATAAGAAAATCCAACATTTGGTCTGAGAGCACTCAGTTAGTAGTCTGCTACATAGCTACAAAGTGTTAATTAAGCTAATCACAGATTGTATTTTTATAAAACCCATAGCAACAAAAAGTTAATCAGCAAACATGTCAGCAATGTTAGTAACATTAGACAGTTAGGTCCCTTATACACATACCTGTCTAGTCTCCCGTTTTGGCCGGGAAACTCCCGTATTTTACCCCTCTGTTCTGCCATCCTCCCACATTAGTATTTTCCCATAAATTTACCGTAGTATTATATAATAATTTTTAAAAAAGCATTGCTGTGCCTCTCCAAACTGAATTCTGTCACTAGCCTTGCTAGAACTGCCACCTGCAGTAGCCTGGGTGGCAGTTCTGGCGAGATTAGTGCCGACAGCGGGAATAAACTCAGAACAACTGGACCTCCTTTGGGCTCAGTGTTGCCAAGTTAGTGGTTTTTCAGACCCCTGTAGCGACTTTTTTTCCAAAAAGCAACTAGCGACAACTTTAGCGACTTTTTCCGGTGACGTTGGCGACTTTTGAAGAGTTTTGGAGATAGACCAGAAACCTGAAATCCTCCCCCGTCGCCGTGTTTTGTGTAAATAAAGTTTTCGTCCTGCATCCCTTCGTACACTTTGGCATCTCCCAGACCTCGCTTCGACTCCACCCTCCAACTCCCGGACCTCACTTAAACACAGAGCCCTCCCACCTGCTTCCTCTGCCCCTTGCTGTGACACTGAGGGGGGCCCAACCCCATCCCCGGCTCTCGCTTCAGCCTTTATCAACCTTTGAGACAGTCGACAGCGAGTTTTCTTACACAAGTTGGCAACAGTGGCCCAGATAAAGGAGGAGGGTTGAATGTAGCTAGCAGTCGCACCCCACATAAGTGTTTTCGCTAAATTTGATATTCTAACATTAAACAATATGGGACAAAACTGATTTATGTAATGTGGGTCTGGGCAAAGCATTACAGTTATTAAGTTATTTCATAATGTTCATTTGTAGTTCTAAACATATTTAGGGTGTTTTTTCTTCACTTTTTGTCTCTCCAAAGATGTTTTTCCTCTCTCCTACAGCCTTGATTGCAACTACATGCAAATGACCAATTATGCAAATTAGGTAATGACGTCATATAGCAACTTCTATTTTCGGTGGCGGAAAATTTCCCTTATTTTTAAATACAAAACTTGACAGGTATGATTATACACTATTTCTACACGGCTTGCATTAGTATAACCAGCTTTAATATTAGCAGCATCAGCATCATCATTGTTCATCATGCTTCAATAGCCATCACCAGCAGTGGAAAGTTACTTTTTTGTTTTGTGTCGAGCCTGTTGTGGTTCTTTTCTTTACAGCTGAGCATGGTTGCTTTCTGAGAGTTGGTGCTGGTGGAGGAGAGGGTTACTTTGCTTGTGCTTCAGCCATTGTTTGCAGTCCTATTCACTAGAATACCTGTCCTTCCACAATAGCATATTCCTCTGCCAACCCCCAACCCGCCTGCTCTTCTTTTTGTGATCAGGGAAAAAGAAATCCTGTGTGCTACTGGCTAAAACTGTGTGTGTGTGTGTGTGTGTGTGTGTGTGTGTGTGTGTGTGTGTGTGTGTGTGTGTGTAAGCTCCTGTATCACCCGACGCCTGTCTTTCCAACAATAGTGACGCAGCACATTACAGAGAGACTTTTACACAACAATCACTGATTTTAAAGGGAAAACAGTTTAAATAAATCTAGACTTGGTATTATCCAATCTTCCAAGATGAGCTTTGCATCCTAAATTCCTTGTCTGTCATTGAGATATTTGCAATGGGTATATTCCCAGGATTATCCAGTGGAGCCTGGTAGCATGAAAACAGCTTTAAGCAGTGATTCGTTTGACATTTGTCTAGAAAATCATCCCTAAATCCTTAAAATAACTTGAAAACCTCACTAGCCTTATTTTTGAATAAAGCTTTGACCCTCTGTTTATATGAATGTCTTCATGCTGCAGTTTGCCTCCCAAACTTGCACTGTGAGTGGAGTGAAGCAGCATGTCAGACCACAGCACACCACAATAATCCTGCCATGTGTCCAGCCCAGAAAATGCTGAAAAGACTGATCTAATACCAAAACAGCGCATCTGATGTGCTCCTCGCTGATGCACCTCTGCAGCTCTGTCCCTCAGTCCTAATCCATTTCTGCTGTTAGCTTAGCAGTCTTTCAGGACTACTACAACATTCTTACTGATGCCTTGGTGAGTCCAAATGTGGCTATTTATCTGGAAATTACCTGTGGACCAGCAATAGCTTCATTACATGCTGGTCAATGACAGATTAGCATAAAATTATGCTGATCAGATTTTGTTGACAATCAGGTGATTACATGTACTGTCAGGTAGTTATGTCATAAGATGTGCAGGATTAGGTAGTAGTAGTAGTAGTGGTGGTGGTGGAGCACAGCGGTGGGAAATAATGAAGTACAAATACCCTGTCACTGTATTGAAGTAGAATTCTCAGGTATCTACTTTACTTGGGTATTCGTTTTTCTGACAACTTTTTACTTTTACTCCCAACATTTTTTCACAGATATCTGTGCTTTCTACTCCTTACATTTTCAAAACAGACTCGTTACTTTAGGTTTAAGACATTTGAAGGAAGCTTTTATTTCCGGTCACTGCTGTATTTCCCAGAATGAGAGAGTTCACTCAGAGATGGAGAAAGATGGAAAAAAGAGGAAGCAGAGTGGTTAGATTTAAAGGGAAGGACTGCTCAGGGCCATCTGATAACCTGGAAATTTAAAACTTACATGTCCTTCATTTTAAACCAGATATTGGGTCTGTATATGGTGTGAAGTTGTGTATTTTCATATTGTGAAAAATCCTGTGAAACAAAATGAGGTATACTAGCTTTGTGTTATTCAAAGGTTGCATGAAAATACTGCAGTTTAGTGCAGGATAAACAGGTTAGATTGTTGTACTGTAGTGAATTGACAGTAAAGCTCTGTGTTGGGCTGGTGCACAGCAGCCGTGCTCATGGGCAGAGTTTGGTTACATCAAGTGATGCACAGATGAGTTTAAATATAAGCTGATGATGCTTAGGTTCATTCACTGAATTCCACCTTTATACCAGCTGTATGCTGTCAGTATAAAGACAGTATACACAGTATGTTGTCAAGGTAGAAGATGGAAATCAGCTAAGATAGCTTGTGAGCTGCTGGGTTACATCCTGTTGAATTCAGTTCATTCATGAAGAGCAGCAGCATCAGCACAGGTCAACTGATCACAGCCTGTATGCAAAGAAAATCTACTCTCAGTAGAAATTGTTGTGATTCTTTTCCCCCACGCTGAGCCTCTACGACTGATATTAAGCTCCCCCACCTTCTGAATCCCACTTTAACCCCTGCTTATACTCATTTTTGTGTTTAGGTATAGAGGCAGTCACCCTCTACAATGTAGGCAACAGAGGATAGAGCTATTCTTTAATTCTCTTTCACTGCACGTGTCCTACTTAACAGATTCCAGCTGAGTACATTCATTAGAATTTAGATTGGAACAACATTTGTATTCCCATGTAATAATACTTTATTATTATATTAATATAGCACAAGGTTCAGTTAGCTTTGCACAAAAATAGAAAGAAATGTCCACCAAAGAGCTACTTTTACTTTACCATTTCAGAGCCTGTACTTTTTCAACAAGAAGTTGATTCAGTACTTCAACTTTTACCGGAGTATTTTTTAACGCAAGTATCACTACTTCAAGTTAAGTAAAGAACGTCTGTACTTTTGCCACCTCTGGTGGAGCAGGGGTGAAGAAATGCTCAGGAGCTGGCTGGATGTGATTTGAGGAGCTCGATGGAAAAAAAAAAAAGCCATGGATGGCACTTCTGATGAAAACTGGAGGTTGACGGGGTCGACAAGGAAATGACAGGTGACAGTGACAGAGGAAGAGATGACAGCAGTGAAATACTTCATGCACAGGTAGTGGTTGGGGTAAAATCTCTACTTGACCCTGTCATGAATGCCTGCTGTCTCGTTGCCTCAGGCCTGGAAATTCTCTTACTTTTCACCTACAGCAGCAGTCTGTGGATGGTCAGTCTGGATTAGAAAAATTCACATAATTCCTTGCATCTTACAGAAATGTATTTATACATTTTTTAATTTTCTTAATAAATCTCAGGCAATAAATAAATGAATAAACTTTGGCCAAGTCCCCAGACTGAGGAAAGATCACCCAGTGAGCTAATGTGCAGGGTTAGTGGTATAAATGTGAGAAACTTTGTTTATTTTAAGTAGCTGATGCTTTATTTTAGAAATTCCACATTTAAAATATTCTCTTTTCAGCTCATCTGGCCGAAGGCTCGATGACCTCGTGCCTCGGTGAAGCGTCGTTCTGTTGGTCCATCCCAATAATTGCTACTCCTCCTACAGTATTACCCAAATCACAGTGATCACCTAATCGCTGTGCTCAAGGTCAAGGTCATGTGATGGATAATAGCCAGATGAGCTCCTGAGTCACTGACATTCTGGTTTCGGTCTTCTATATTTAAACATTACTGTGGAAACAGCTGACACTAAAGGCAGTTACCTCATACATACAGTAACTAGATAATCAAATCAATATTTGGTGTGACCACCAGAAGACCTATCCTGATGTTCCTTATTTTCCTTACCCACTCATATGAATGGGTAAGTGTGTCCAAACATCTGACAGGTACTGTATATGTGCTAGTACAACAGGGGATTCCCATAATAAATATGACCGTGAGCAGGAAGCTCAGGACTCGTACTGCTCTAAACTCTCCAGCCTTTTGTGCCGTTTTGTTAAAGCTGCAGACGCCTGCAGCCTTTTTATGTGCAAGGTGTCATCTGGCGTGCACTGACACACATGGTTATGTTAGTGAGAGGGAACGTGTCATTTGTAATTAAAAGGGACCACATTTTAACCCATGTCATGACCTTTTCATGACCCTCACTGAACCTCAGAACCTCAACCTGACTGAAAATTAAATCAAGTGAAAAAAGACACAAATCATCAAGTGAAAAAAAGCCTTTAACTGACAAATCAGTAACTTATGCCACTGCCCCCCCTAATATATCCTAATACCAATGTTGTGGATCTCTAAAAGGGCACCATTTTCCATGGCTCATGGGTTTTGTTTTATTTTGGAGTTTTAGTTATACTGAATATTTCAGTTTGGGTTTCAAACTCTGTAGTTTGATTTCTTGTGATATCGTTGATTTCTGGTTTTTTTACGTCATTCTTTTTCTAGTAATAAATTTCAGTTTTGCCATCCTGTGTTTTGCTTGATGTGTTCGTTGTTATTCTGGGATGTCGAGCTCCAGTTTTCTGGTTCCTGTTGAGTGTTTATGGAGTTTTTGGATGCCTGTTACAATGAATTGCTGTTCCAGTGATAGTTTTGAATTCTTGGTCCTTGTCAGATTGTCTGTCATGCTCCTCAGTTGGATTTATTTTTTTATTTATAATTTTTTTGGACTCTGTTGCACCATGCTTAATTAAGCAGCTCACCTTTTGTTTCTCAGTCAGCGTGTGTCCTGCACCGGACTCCTAACACTCCACAACTCTGTGACACCATCACCTCCCTGCATCCGACATTGATACAGACATGGCATCAGGGCACCGATGCCACAGGATACAGTGCTGGTAATGGGGGAGACACAGGAAGCATTTGATAAAGTGCCTTCAAGAAAATGCTTTGAATGCACTGCTTCAGTTTTTTCTTCTCTTTCTGTTTATCAGCAAGAGCACAGCTCCCTAATATGATCATCTCAGGCACACAGCTCTGCCTGCAAGCACAGAAGCCTCACCTATCTGCTGTTCAAACCTTTGGTTTGCAAGATGCAGCCAATCAGAAGAAAGCTGTCTTACTTTGAACTCTAGTAGAGTCCAAACTAAATGGATCTGTAAATGAGCAGAATAGGGTCCCCTTTAAAATAATACCAGCTCTCTCATACACAGTGTTTTTCATTGTCTTTGGCAGGCAGTTGGATCCAGGTGTCTTTTATAACTCATACACTGAAAAAAAAAAAAAATCAGTGCAAAGAATCTGTCTGCAACCACCAGGGCAGCTCCTAATCTAAACTCCTGCACACCTCTGCATCATCTCCTGAGGCCGTCCCGCATTGTACATCTCCAATACAATAATCACATGACATTTAAAACTGAGCTCCTTTCACCAGCATGAAAAACACCAAACACACACACACACACACACACACACACACACACACACACACACACACACACACACACACACACACACACACACACACACACACACACACACACACACACACACCCAGTGAGACATAATTAACTTCAGTAACATATCGTCCTGGAGAAAGGAGTGACTTTTAAGGTTGACTGTTTCGGTTACATTGCCACGCTGCGCCGTGGACTTTTCACATTCTCAGACCTTTCTGTTAGAGAACCCCCCTTCACACAGTGTCAAAAGATTACCCAGCCGAGGCACATTAAAATGAACAAAGTGCTCAGCAACTCCCATTAGCCGAAGAATTTCTTTGAATCCTTGACCCTCCGGGAGGCCTGTCTGTAGAAGAAAAAGCTTTCCTAATTAAGTGAAGGGATTGTATGGCGAGTCAAGAGTATTGAAGCGAGTGGACATAAACTTTGACGAAAAAATAAAAGATTTTGCTGGAGAAGCACTCTCTTTTATGAAAGCCCGGGCTTGAACAGAATGGGAAAGTTGTGCCATCTTATCGTGCGCTGGCCCCTATCACAAAAAGCAGAACGGTGGAGTGTACTTTTGACAACCATGCGGACGGCCGTGGGGAAATGGTGAGGATGATTAACTCCAATTTAGGACTCATTAACATTCCTGCCGGATCATCACATGCACTGTTGTTGATGAAAATCACTACTGACAAGTCTATAATTATGGGACACTTCTGAATTGGTCTGGATGACCGGTTCCTTTCAGAATGAGGGCACAATGAGAAAACCACCAACTTAGAGAGACGAGGACAGAAATGACATTTGTGGACTCGGGCCGGTTTCCATTGATTGCTTTGTCAACATGTAATCTCACTGCGGCATCGCAAGGGGAAGGTCGTCCAGGCGGGATGGCCCAGGGGGGAATCTGAATAATGCAGATTGTCTAAGTGAAATGTAGTGACGGATACCCCACCCCCCTCTCCCCCACCCACCAATTCTTTGTGGTTCTGCTCCAGTGCCCTTGTCCGCCGTCTCTTTTCCCTCCACGCTTCAGCATGTCCCACTTTCACAATGGGTAAGATTTACCACTTTGCAGACGAGGAGAGCACACTTTCACCAAGATGAAGGCTATTTATTTTCCCCCTTCAGCGGGTGGCAGATTGAGAGCTTGATATACAGGTTATCACTGGTGTATCTAGGTTTCCCCCGCTGAGGATCACACTCACGGCTACATACTGTACTCTAGCCCAGTTCTATCTGTGGGGTTGCACTGCCTGGTGCTTTCATTTGGGTGATCATTGCTGCGTGTGTGTGTGTGTGTGTGTGTGTGCGTGTGTGTGTGTGTGTGTGTGTGAGAGAGACCAAAGATGTGAAGCCAGAAAAGAGAAACATGGCAGATAATGAAATATTCAGTCACAGTGATTAGAGGCAGCGTCAGGAGCCTTCTCAGTGCTTCCCCTTGGTGTTAAGTGAGAAGGGGATATTGTTCATTTGGAGCTCGATGATGAACAGATGTCCACACACAGCTTCCCTGGCATGAGCTGCCGGAGTCGACAGATGCCCCGGACCTTGTTCCACCTTGGACGGTGTGCTCAAAACCACCTGTGTAAATTTTGCTGTTAATTGAACATCTACAGCTCACTAATGGCCTCCGCTGCTGCTAAGCACCTCCTCATGTCTCCTCATGGCGGATAGCCACAAACATGCAGACTGATCCAACTGTGGAATCCCACGGAGAAATGTTCGTGTTTTTGCATTCTGATGACAAAATGCCTTGATTGTATTTACAGAGAAACCTCACCAGTCGTGCTACTATTTAACCGAGTCACTCAGTGTGCCAAACACTGACATGTGCTCAGAGTGTGGTTCATGTCCTGTGTGGGACCAGTGTTTGATTTTCTCCCATGTCTCCAGTTTTAAGTTCAACTTTTTATTTCCCCTCACTGTTTGGTTGGGTTTCATTACAGGCCCTATCCAAGCGTCAGTATGGGATGAGTTGGGGGATAAGATCAGGCTGGCATTTTACAGGCGGGATTCCGAAACCATGGTCAGGAAGATAAATCTGAGGAGTCGTGCAATAATCCAGACAGTTTAAAAGAAAAAAATTCTATTACAAAAGATGTTTTGTAAAATGCTGATAAGCCCAAGCTCTCAAATTTAAGCAACCTGTGAAGGGGGCATTGCTCCATAATGTAGTGGTTTACACATTGGAGACACAAACCTCTTCAGGAATGTCATCCGATGTAAAAAAAAAAGTCTGGCAAATCAAACATTCGGAGCTGTGGCAAGCCCTTGTGAATAAGGGAGCAGCTTCTCTGTGAAGGGGGCACTGAGTGCCGTCTATGGCAATTTTCTGATCTCTGCTTATTTCTTTTATTAGAATCACATCAGCTCGAGCCTTAACCTTGACTATTCTTCTATAAATACACATGCTACAGTCTACATTCACAAACACGTGAAGAAAGTTCTTCTCATATGAGTAACCTTGAAATATATGAAATACATACTTTTACAAAAGGACATTACAATAAATATAATGAGTGGACAGTCTATAATGCTACATGTTTTATTTCCTGTCTTTTTTTGTCTTTTTGAGACATACCATATGTTTAAAAACAATAAGACACACAATGAGTGTAGGCAGCAGTCAGGATATTAAAACCAGCTCATACATCCAACCAAAATTCATTAAACTCGCCAACAGCTGCTCACAGAGAAAATGTAAACAAATGTGATTTTAAGGTTTGAACAGCTGATTAATGTTTTTATGATAACTTGGTCTTTCTGCCCACACACACACACACACACACACACACACACACACACACACACACACACACACACACACACACACACACACACACACACACACACACACACACACACACACAGAGTATGTGCTGCTGTAATGACACAGATAATTATGCAAGTGATGCAGTCTCAGCTCTGTCAGCTTATGCCTTTGGTTAGTTTGAAGAAACCAAACAGACTTGCAGAAGCATTTGTCCCTCTGGCAGCTGCTTGATGTCCTCTCCAATCAAGATCCATTGTGCGCTTTATTTTGTCATTCTGTTTCTCACGGTGTAATTTTACTGTTGTTATTTCTATCCGCACTATACCTACATCTTTATCTAATGCATGTGTGTCTGCTGTGGAAGATGCGACTCCTTTTCGTTCTTGTTGAAAGGATTTTTTTTTCATTACCTGAAACAGGAGGACGGAGGACGTCAGGTGCTCTGCACATTCTGAAGCCTGAGATCATAAACACTGATATAAAAACAACAGCTCTTGTGGTTCAGGCTCTCTACACAACTATCTTTTCTCTGATAAAGAGCTGCTTTTAAAACTAATATGCTATCGGCTAGATTATTTTCAACCACAATATTTGGGGCTTAAAGAGGATACAGTGAGTCTGCATTTATTAGATTTTCCCTAGTGCAGAATGAGAATTCTCCTTCTTGTTTTTGTTCTATAAATTGACTTGATAAGCAGCGGATTGTTTGACATCCTATTCAGCTGCAGAAAGCAGAATTTTCTAATCTGCCTTATTAGAAAAAGAGGTTTGTATTTCAAACACGTACAGCCTCCTGCCATTCAAACACACGAGGAGCCCTGATGCTTCCTGTTGTCATTGCTGATGTTTGGCAGGCCAAAACCACCGTCATTTGATTCCTTTGCAGTTAGTGAGAAATATGGTAAGACACCTAGTCTTACTGTGATGTACTGCATTTCAGCAGATGATTAGGCAGCTTTTATGGAGGATCCAGGGTGGTCTGACAGAAGTGGTACCTTGGGGTGATCTTGTACTCCTGGCAGATCGGCACAGGGGGTGGCAGGGCAGAAATATGAATGTCGTCGGCACTGGTTGTGCAGCATATCGCATTAATAAACCACCTCAATGCATCACTCTCCGGCCCTCTGGCCTTGACCGCTGCCCAGAACAAAGAGATTGAAAGTCATTTGAATCAGGGGTGCAGAGCAGAACTCACTCGAAATAAAAGCTACCGACTACACCGCCGGTGAATACCAATCACGCCGAGAAGGCCGGCAGAGCAATTGGTTAAAAATGATGGGACAGGAGTGCAGAGGCTTCAGAACTGCCTTTGAATCCTCCAGTTTGTAAGATTTCTTCACCATTAAAATAATCCAGTGATAGCTGTCAGTGCTTCCACTGCTGCACAGCAAAAATATATAAATAAAAATAGCTGTTGTGAGCTAATTTGGCAAACTTCATTTTTGTGTCCTTGTGTCCATGGAGCTCTTTACTTTTTTCAGTTGTCATAAGCAGTGAACCACTTTATTTAAGTTAAAATATGACAATGAGAATATGAGAAATGAGCAGAGATATTTAAGAGTCACTATTACACCTTATTTAAATTTGCATTCTTTTATTTTCCCGTTCAATCAGTCTGGCTGAATAAAAAGAAAAACAAACTGAACAAATCAATCACAAATTATCAAATGCAGTAAAAAATATTTTTAAAAGTTCATGTTGTGATGGTTGACAATTCCTGCTGAGAACCTGAAATGTCGGGAAATACAGGAAACAAAGTATCAAAGTTCGGCATAATTTTGGGAGCTGTATTGACTTTTAGCCACACATTAAACACACCATCCTACACATCAAAATCAGAGGTTCACTCTGACTGGAAAAGCCAGTCAGCATGCTCGTTAGTATGTAAATAACAGATAGCAACGATGTAACCTTCAAAGCAGTGATGCTTTCAAAAGTGACTGTCAGGCGGTGAATTTGGTGATCATGGATATAATGATGTTCTGTTTGTGTAGCTCTGACCCGTTCATTTATTCAGACCTCTGAAGGTGTTCTGTGGCATGAAGGATTTAGAAACACAGCCTTTATATCAGGACAACACGAAGTGGGGGCTTCCGTGATTGAGAGAGAAATATGAGGACTAAGTCACTGCTTCGAAATTTTTGCTATGTCCCTCTAACTGCGCATGGACAATTTTTGGAGTCTGCTACAGCACATTTGTCGTTCAGATGTTGCCGGCATCACAGAGATTTGCACAAGTAGCCCATAACACACTGCAGTTTTGCAGAGAGACAACATTCTTCTTTTAGAGAGCTGAAAAGTCCTCATTAGAAGACTGAGGGGTGGTGAAGCGAGTCCAACACCTGCAGTAGGAGACTGCAGCATTTTGCACTTTGTTTTTACTCAGTGGTTAGGTTTAAGCACCAGAAACACTGTTTAGGATTAAGGAGGGAAGATTGTGGTCTGAATTAAAATGTGCACCCGACAATAAAACCACATATTAAAAAAAAATGATGCAAATGGATTCTTTTTTCAATTGTCCACGTGATGAAATGGAAGTAAGAAACTCTTTTTACTATTATAACCCAGGTTTTCAGCAGCCTATGTTAGGTTGGCCTATCTGTTTGTACCTCACGTCTGCCTTTGTTACCCAGGCACATCAGTCTTGCCTTTTGCACCAATGGACCCTGTTGCCAGTTCACTGGTTATTAGTTGGACCACTTTTGGTAGGTACTGACTAATCTACATGAAACACCCCCACACCTGCTTTGGAGATACTCCTTACAGTTGTCTATTTTTCATGTTTCCAAGAGCCTTGCAACTCCATCACTTGCCAGGGTGCTGTTGTGTTCAGGTAATCAAAGTTATTCACTTCACCTGTCACTGCTTTGTGTTACTGATCAGAATCAGGTTAATTAGAGGAACTTAGTCTCATGTTGTAGGATTATCATAAGCTTTGAATGTGGATCTGTGGTTTCAAACAGTTTCAGGATGGGGTCACCTGAACATTTCATCTCAAAAGTTTGTAAAACATTACAAAAAATGTTGCGACTGCATGTTTTAGGAAGTGACTGGCACTAACAGAAGGTATAAGCAGATGGTAGTTATCTGGATTAAACACTCAAAATCGCTGGTCCATTTAAAAAACACTGTCATCTGAATGCAAGCATAAGTCGTTCTGGGGAATTGGCTTTGATGACTCATGCTGTTTATTGTGAAATTATGTGGTAATGTTTCAGGCGGGACTGCTCTAATAAAAAGAAGCGATTTAAATTTATGGGTATTGCTCGTTTCTGGGACCACCATGCAGACACACCCCATACAGAGCAGAGCAGACATCAGTAACAGCTGACACTGACACAGCTTGAAAACAGGAGTTGGGATGGAGGCGGGTTGCAAAGTGGTTTGTAGATATGCACCAACTGTAGGCATGCTAAAGCAGCTGAAATTGCATGCTGGACATGAAGTTTGCCAATTGGATGCATAAAAAAAAAAAAAAGATCGGCTGATGTTAAGATCAATTAATCAGCTATTAACTGATCTTAAAACACTTTAATAATATTGATAAACATATGCTATACTCATTTTTTATGGACATGTTTTACACAAGTTTCTTTTTCTGCTAAATCTGATACTTGGGCTGAATATTTGAACCCACAGCTGCGGCACAGACCCTTGTGGTCTAAATGTTGCTCTTCTTGCCGTAGTTTCAAACAAAAATGCTATAAAGTTAATAAAGCTGAGGTTAACAAAAGTTTTTTAAGTGCACTTCTCGCACTGTTTTTATCTCATCTCTCTCATCACTGACTTCTGCAGCAGCACTAGAGAAGATAAAGTGCACTGATGCCGTGTTTTTATACTTCACGAGTACACTGAAGAGTTAGCAGCTAAATTGTGGGGAGCTAATTGCTCCGCGAGGTCCAAGGAATAATGGCTGCTTCAGCACATACCGCCTCAAAAACCTCTAATAGGCTCTTTTGATGTGCATTAGAAACAAGCATTTATTAATTACAGTAGAAATACTGCACACAGTTGTACTTTAACACATTTCTTGATGATTTTCTCCCTGTCTTCTCGTTAACCATTTTCACTGCTTCGGTCCCTGTCGCACTTTTTCCCCAACAGTTCCTTTTGACAGCAGCCACATATTTAATTTAGCACGAGTCTCTGAGGAGCAGTTAAGGAAGCAGAAGAAAAAGGTGTTTGTTTACACATGCCGAGGCTGAAACAGCTGTCGGCAGGGTGAATAAAGCGTCAGGAAACAGTGACAAGCCAATTCAAATAAGAAGCTAATTAAGCTAATGTCATTTCAATAGCTCGATTGCTCCAGGTTTAGTTGCTTTTCAATAAATTCCTGACCCTGTTGAAATAACACGAACCCCATTTAAAAACTCAATAATAATCAAACTAAATTAGCTTTCTGGAATAGCCATTAATCACAGAGTTAATTAGCAAACATTACATCCACTTTCAGTTTGCACAGAACTATTTATTATTAAATGATCCAATCTAGTGAAATTAACTCTCAAAAGGAGGCCGCCGCTCTCCCATTGATGTCGGAGATAAATGCGCAATAAACTAGATAGAAATTTTACACTCCAGCGCTTCAAAAATATTCTTGAAAAACTTTTCTGTCGAAAAAAAACAAAAAAACAGAAACCTGTTTCAGCTGAAATGGCCTGTTTGTGTCAGAGATATTTGCTATCCTTCAGCTGATTGCACCTCTCTTTTTTTGGTTTCGCAATGTGCTCCGGCGCTGATGTTTCTCAGGTCGCCTGCTGTGCATCCTGCTCTGATTTGGTGTCACTGGGAGAGGATCCCAAAATTGCAAGAGCCTTTATTTATTTATTTCTCCCCGTGTGTCTACCTAGCCCTTCTTCCATGCTGCTGCTTTGTTTCCCCCAAACTGACAAACGTATTAGAGCTAATTGAATATGACCCACTGACAGCTGTCTGAAATAATGAAGCCTCTTTTCCTTGCATTTTCTCCCCCAGGATGGCCTCTCTCTCCAGCACTTCAGTCCACATCAAAGTGCCTAATCAGTGTGGAATCTGGGGCTGAAGGAAATATTGATCACTGAGAGCCCGAGCCTCCATATTTAGTGCTTCTGCACTGAGGGAGAGGTGGCATTATGGAGCCCAAAGCTACAGTATATGCTTTCAGAGTCAGGAGATGATATTATTCAGTGTAAGGACGTTTTCTGGTTTGTTTGTTAGAAACAAAGTTGTGCTTCAACATCAGGGTGTGTGAGAGGGGCTCCAAAAGCTGAAGCCAATGATGGAATATTTTGTGGCTCCAAAACAACTCGATCTTAGTGCTCCTAAGTGTTTTGGGGATTTCATGATTTTAGGTTTCTGGAGAGATTTTTCTCTGTTTGGCTTCTGTTCTTGGTTTATTTTGAAAATTCAACAGTTTTTTATGAATTTCATGCCTTCCCTGTGGCACTTGGATACATTTCACTTAATGCTCAATTTATGCTTTTCAGGTCATCTTTGGTTTGAGTTTTTGTTCCCATTCTGTTCCTCCAGCGTCCTCTCTGGTTATCTTTTGTCTTTCAGTGTTTCTTTGTCTCAGTCTTTATGTGTAGCATGAGTCTCTTTAGTCTGTCTCCTTTTCACACTTATTGTTTGGTCACTTCCTGTTCTCTCCCTCCATGATTTCCTGATTGCTTTCAGCTGTATTTAGTTCCTCACCTGTTTCCTCTTCCCTCATCACCTCCTTTGTATATATTGTCTCAGTCTTGCCTTTTGTTGAAACATCTACGCAGCTGTGTGTACTTGTAGTTGAGTATTCCCTGTATTCCTAATGTTTCCAGATTCTGGATTCCATTAGCTTCCCGGGTGACGCATTACAGAATTACATTTTTGTAATTAAAATTTTCTAAATGAACAGCAGCTGTGATTAAACATGTTTCCTTTATTATTCAGAACATCCTGAGAAGAATTCTGGTGTTTGGTTTTGCTGGCCTTGCTCGAGTGTTTTGGTTTCAAGTTTATTTTTAGGCTTTTTTTCCCCATAAACCCAGTTTGGCTCATTTTGATTATGCCTTGCTGTACAGAGCCAAATAATTTTACAACTTCTACTTAATATGAAACAAGAGCAGCAATTAATAAGGGATAAGGGAAATATTCAAATACACTCAACATGTTCTCTCTAACATTTGATATGAAATTCAAAAATATATGCAGCTCAAGCATCAGTAACTGCCTGATTTGAAAATTCATATTCTTTGGCACTAACGGGATAAACTGTTAATCATTCAGACATCATCAGAAATCTGTTTTTTTTATCCACACATTGGCTCAATGACCTGCAATGGTGCTCACAGGTGTACTCAACTAACTTTAAGGCTGCCTGAAATACTAGCACACTTAAACAGTATCCCTCATGATCTCAGAGCATCTCACACTCTGGTGGGTGTGGGGGGAGTGTCTCCTCTCTTAGTGGACCACCACACTGCCTGTTGCTGTTTGTTTGCTTCTCTGTGCTTGAGTGTTCGGTTTCCGTGCTTCATTGCGGTGCATTTTGCTCTCTTTGAAGGCAGGTGGTGGTTGTGGGCGAGGATGTTGTGGACCATCACATGCACATGTTAAAGTCTTTTAACCCTTTCATGCTCAGTGGTCACTACAGTGGGCAGTTATTCAGAATCTGTTCTCCTATGTGCTTTATTCAAAAGTCAAACGCATGGTGTTCAGCTGAGCAGAAAAAATGTTTTAAACCAACTTTCTGTATTTTTAAAAGAAATGATCAAGCTTGTACAAAATTAGCATTAAGTAACTGAATATTTATGGACTTGAGAGCATAACTCATGATGTTTTGTTGACCTTCTGACCTTTTCTCCATCACTGCGATCTGTAACTCATTTAAACTTCCTCACAAACTCATCAAAATTAAAATGACATATTGCACTTACACATTCATGTTCCCAAGAGGTTAAACCATCTTTTGTGAGCACTTCATTTAATTCCTAATTTCACCGCCTCTAGTCTGGCCCAGACTAATGAATCTATTTCAGTATGAGCAGCTCTTTAAGGCAGAGCGACCCCCATCTATTCAGTGGCAAGAATACTCTGGGGATAAACCGCTACCTTTAAATGGGAATTTAATTTGGATGTATAAAATAAATTAATTGATGAAATGCCGTATTTGTAATCTAGTGACCACTCGGCAGAATTCACAGTGGAGGTATGCATATATGTGTATTTGTTAATCATTTGGCAGAGGATTTCTACTTGCCAAATAGGTGTCAGTGATTTATCTGCATACTCTGTATTCATAATGATACTAATTAATGTGTCCATATATGCAGGATCAGCTTACTGCCAATTGTTTATAAGTAAAAATTCACACAAAAGGCTCTTAACAGAGTAATAAAAATGTAAAGCTGCGTGTGATTATCCATACGTACCACTTGCAGACATGGTGTTATAATGGCCTTTGGGCAATAATGAGGTAAAGCTTTATTCTGCATTCAGATAAATGATTCTGCTATATTCCTTAAATAATAAAAACGTAGTGATAAAGACACGTCAGAATTATTGTAACTTACAGCAAACTGCCTTATATCACTTCACAATGCGTTCATTTAATGCGTTTATTAAATAAAAGGTCAAACTATGCATCCTAATATTACAGGTCTAGCTTAGTTTTGTATTATACCAAAAACAATTTCAGGACCAAAAACAATTATCTAAAAAAAAAAAAGAACCTAAAGCCAAACCAAACAGAAGCTGTGAAATATTGTTGAATAACAGAAAATTATCATTCTGAGAATACTTGAAGATTCCATTAACCATAAAATGTGCGCTCATCTCTCTTACATCACACAATCTGACTAAACTAATAACACCCAGATCTTTCTTTAGCAGCAGGCTTCATCAGATGTTTCCTCTTCCTGCTTATGAGACTTTTACTATACTGAGGAGGATATCTGCGCCCCTCCCTCCCTGCTAAATGGTTTCTGTTCATTCAGATTTCTGGGATACCTTAATCGAACAAGCCACAGCATCTTAGATAAGTTAAAGTTTTGACTCTGACTTAACTATTGCCGAACTTTTTCAGCCATACAGGGTGTTAACTTTTTTTGATTTGGGTCATTTCATTGTTGTGTCACATGGTCTCTTGATACTGTTAAAATTTTTAATCCCCGAAAGCTTTAAAAGTGTTAAGACTCTGAGAAGCAGCCTTAAACCATGATGATCCCTCCACTGTGCACCATCTACAGCTGGGGTGAGGTGTGGATGCTGGTTTTGCAGCGCAGTAGTTCCTTTAAACATTGTGCATGTATGGACCTGGATGCTGCTGAATCCTTTTGAGAATCCTTTTTTCCTTTTTTGGAGCACGGTGGTTTCCTTTGTGGTGTCCTTCCATTAACATTCAGTGCTTCTCTCTTTGTGGACGCATGTATGCAGATTATAAACAATTGTGTTCTTTGGAGGATTCCCACTCAAATGGAGAACAGCAACAGTCCTGAATGTCCTCCATTTGTAGATCATTTGGCTAATGTGGACTCATGAACACCCAGTGTTTTGGAGTGGCTATAGCTCAGGAGGTAGAGCAGGCCATCTACTGATCAGACGGTATGAACCATGACTGTTGGTGAGGGTCATGGTTCACACTAACCGCTCTTTCTGGAGAGGACTCGTGTCAGTAATCAGCTTTTGTATCGGTCTTCTGTCTTTGACTCCATGTAGCTTTTGGAGGAGTCATGAGCACAGAGCTTTGCTTCCTTTTGTTTCTTCCAGAGGATGATTCAGCTCACCCTGTGCTGGCCTAGCATAGCTACCATACTGCATAAATAAAACTTCAAAAAAGTCAGTTTACAAATCAAAGACAAAGACTGGTGTTTTGGTTTTTTTTTTTGGATATTTTAATCCATCAAATAAGAGCATGTTCTTATTTGGTGCTTGTTGTTTTATGGTTTATGCTGGACTGCTTGTGTTTTCAATGGTTATTAAATAATTGATTGTCATTGTCCTTTTTTTTTTTTACCAAAAAGTTGTTCATCTTTACATTTTAATATTAAGCATCAAGTTGTGTGTTATTTTTTCCCCCATATAATTTTAAACACAATTATTTGTTTTGACCTTGCCTCATGAACTTTAATTGTCAGTTTTTTTTTTTTTTGGTTTTGTTCTGTTTTTTTAAAGTATATACATGCTCGACACTTGTCTAACCCAAGGCCGGCACACACTCTCTCTCCACCTTGCTGTTTCAATGCCAAACTTCTACCCGTCTCTAGCTGTGCCGCTTCTCACTTTCTGTGGACAGAACATGTATTTGCATTTTAAGATGTGCTTATTCCATCAAACATTCATGAGTCTAGACTGACTGTTCACACAGAATTCAGAGGACTTTGGCTCAGACACACATTAACAGTCCCAGACATTTTGTCCACATAAAATGACATCTTTTAATGAGGGATGGGTCCCGTACTGGAAACACTGGATTTGGAGTTAGTTTTAGAAGGACATCAGGAAAATGTCACACGGCATTTTGCCCTCATTTTCTCTTCTCTGTTGTGTAGGAGTGTATTATTTATGGGCTCTCTGGATAAGAGAGAAAAAATACAGCCTCATTCATTATCCGTAAAACTTGAGAAATTTCCTCTGCCACGCGGCAGAATTACAACACCACAGACCATGAACAGTGTCAGAACGAGCAGCAGACGGTTTCTCATTCGGGGCATTTTCAGCGGACTGTGGCTTATTTTATTGATATACAGTAAGACAAATCATTGGACAATCAACTTGCCTTTCCGCCGCCTTCATGCCTTGTGTGCTCAATAGGACAAACCTCTCATCAATCCAGATAATAGTCCCAAAATATCCTCATGTTCCCCTTGTAACTCATTCTGCTTTCCACCCAAATTATTTTCCTCCCTAGATGATAACTCGTGCAGTGGGAAAGCAGGGAGGCAGGAGCATTCTCTGAAGCACATGTCAGCAAACATGGCAGTGAACTTTAAAAGTAATTTATTCAGAAGACGGGAGCTGAGGAAGATTGATGTTCATATTTCATCCATCAATGGTTTTCATAATTCACTAGCCTGGTAGACGGGTGCTAGTCAGAGCTTGTCAAGCAAGCTATGGCAAGTACATTCTCAATTCAGCTGGCTTATTGATAATCAAATCTTGCCAGTGAGCATGTCTTGTGTTACATGATGATCAGAGCAAAAGTTGCTGTCTGGGGACCACAGAGGGGAAGAGGCAGCAAAGCTGGCGCTGCAGTCAGGGACTCCACTGCGCTCTGATTGGGAGGCTGAGAAATCAAGCTCCACAAACCTGTCACAGGTCACGGGAATCAGTTTTAAAGACAGGGGGCATGTTATGCTGGTGTCCCACCCCAGAAAAAGTTGAAGGTCAGACATTTCAGTTCCTACATTCAAATGAATCTTTATGCACCAGTTCATTCCTTTTCTGCATGAACTGACAGTGGAGATGTTATTAAGTGAAGGAAAACATAAATAAAAATTAGGCATGTGACTAGCAAAAGTCTGTGGTTGCACAGTGATTGCATCACATTTATTTTTATTCATTTATTTTTTGCATTCAGCGACCAATTGCAAGCAGTTGCTGTGACCAACCGGTTGCCCAGAAATTGAACATGCAACATACTCAATCTCTGGGCAACCACTTTTGTTGACTGTAAAAGTGCGAGTCAACGTGTCTCCAAACAATCTGACTTGGACTGACTGCAGTCCCTCTGAGACAGATTAATTTATGAATGCAGGCAGATATCCAACATTTCTCTTTACAGTATAGGACTTGATGCAGCTGGTTGCTAACTGGTTATATTCTGATTATATTATATAAAAAGGTTGCTGAGCACAAATAAGCTCCAAGGCCATTATAGATTGAAAGCCGGGCAATGTCAAACCTGTGTTAACAGTACATATACTGTAATATAATGCAGTAATAATCTTAAACCTTCTGTATTGCCCTCAAATAATTATCAACTGTTCTCATTTAATACACCATGGCTGTGTCTGCCTTGGTGCTGGGTTGAAATCCCTTTTCCCTGTGCATCTTTTGTTTACTTACCTTCTGTCCTTGTCTGATTCCCTCATTGGATTCAGCTGTGTGAAAGGCTACGTTAACTCAGACTCGCAGCGCATTCAACCATGGTGGATGAGCAGCAAAAGCAGGAGACCAAGAGCAGGAATCTGATTCTGCACAGGGATAAACCAAAACTGAGCAGTGGAAAACCAGGAAATCATAGCAAGGTTTGCATGCAGATTAAAGGGTTAGAATTTAGCATCAAGCATGAATCCATGGACCCAATCTGCCTTGAGTCAACAGGCCAGGCTGCTGGTGGCACACGCTACTTATGTAGAAATTAATGGGTCTAGATGAGAAACTCCCTAAAATCAGTAATTGACTTTTTTCCTTCCACTTTTTTCAAGGACACTTCTGGTTCAGAATTGGTCGTTTAAAAAACGGTTTTGATGCAGTGTCACAAAGTCAAATATGTACAAAGCAAAACAATCCCATCAGTCTTATCTGTGCTTTCTATTTGATGCTTCCATTTGATGCTAATCAGCTAATTATGTTAACATATTAAGCAGCTGCATATTAAAATTGTCATTGTGAGCATAACATGCAACCTTTTTATGCATTCATGGATGACAAAACAGTTTCAGCTCACTTAGATTGGCATTATTTTCAGTTTTCAGCCAGAAAAATTAGAAAACTGGAAAATGTGTGAGGAGGAAACACTGGGGTAATATTTTACATTTGAATAACAGAGCTTAATCTCCTATTTATTTAATTCTATGCTTATATAGAGCTAATATTAATGTTAATTCAAGGACTCCATACCACCCACAGTCCTATAATCACATGAAATTTAAAGTATAACTCTGGCCTACACATATTTCAGTCAGGAAAGATTAATTTTAGGTTGAAATATTGTAATGCTTTAATACTGAGGAAAAAATCTAATTGGATGTCCTTAGCTTTTCAATTTGCATCAGGTGAAATGCTCTTATTGAAATTCTCTCAACCGTCTGAATCTGTCAGCCATAAATAATTATAATAGATATATCAAAAAAATCCCAATCAAAATGCAAGGAAGTGCATGCCTGTCAGTTAATATTTAATGAGCAATATGCAGTTTGTGATGAGGGAAATGGAATTACTGATGGAATTGTTTTCCTCCCTCTAATTTCGTAAAGGGCACAGGAAGCGGTCAGGAAATGGCTCTCCCCCTGCCGAACCTGGAGGTTGTAAAAAATTACAAAACTTTCCAGGTGAGTTTAACTTTTTTTTTTTCCACACAACACTGAAACGGAGGTAATCAGAGGTTACTGTTCAGACTCGAGCTGTCATTGTTTTGGCAGTGTCACGGCAGAGGCAGCCTGGACCCGAGCTTCATATGTTCACCATCAGCCTGTTTGCAACAACCAGCAGGTTTCCAGCTGCCCGGGGAGTCTCGCACATAAAGCCGCCTTGATGCAATTCCCCCTGACGTTACATGACTAATTGCTTCCCAAATGTTCTGCCTAGACGCTTGTTTCGATTTGTAATGGGGCTGATAAATTTTCCCTCAATGGTCGGCTCAGACAGAGCACTACCTCTAGATGACCATGGCTGACAGCTTATCATGGCCTGCAAGTTTTGTTTTCTTCATTGTTCGGAGTTTCGACAGGGATGGATGTCTCAGGAAGGCATGGAAGACAAATGATGACAAATCCTGGACACAAAACTGAATATCCTGGATGTTGCCAGGGACTCTCTGGATTTCCTACTGAGGTATTTTATTTTATTTATTTTCTCTGCTTGACATTTTATCTCTTCCTCCTTTTTAATTTATTTGATACATGGAGATGTCAGCTGTGTATAAACAGTGGTGGAAGAAGCATTGACATACTTGGGTAAAAACTACCAACATGACTGTGTAAAAATACAGTACAGATTAGTTCTGCAGTAAAAGTAAGTTTATGTACCCTTTAAGTAAAAATGTATTCACAGGTATAAAAGCACTTGCTTTGCAGGGAAAAAAAAAACGCCCAATGTGACTGCTGTATTATTACAAATGACCCTATTAGGAAAATCTAGAGGGTCCCAGCCTATTTGTTAAGCCCATGCCAAAGGCTCATAAGATAAATATAAGAGATCCTGATGGGGGAAATAAACCCAAAAATCTTCTGATTCACTTTTTTTTTTTTTTTTTTAAATCTTTGGATATTCATTTATTTCACACCATCTATTTAAAACACAGCTAGTTCCCCAAAACTGCAGCAGAAGAACGCAGCAAATGTCACGTTTCCACCAGAACCTACTCAGTGCAATTCGACTCAACATGGTTTTGTTTCCATTACAATTGCATACAATCTCAATGTGGGTTGAGTCAATATAGAAACGCGGGCAGAAGTCCCTTGACATAATTTTTATGCAATTCAAACGTGGCCATTAGCTCAGAGACCGCCTGATACACGTTCTCATTTCTCATCTGCCACCAAACACAGAAGCGTCGGCACCTCGTTGTTGGATCATGTTGTTGGTTTGTGTGTCTCCATTTCCCTCACTGTCGGGTTTTAAAAAATGGCATGTTTGATTCTGGTGAATGAGTTGCTCTCATGACTCGGCTGGTGATGACATTCCCTGGCCAATCAGTGGCATTCTGTTCTTCGACATCACATTTTTGTATTGCCTCGGATCCCTTGGAATCCCGGCTGAGTGGGTACTAAAAACGTACCTGGTAGCAGGACCTAATGGAAACCCTACAAACTTAGCGGAGTCGCTACTTCCTGATAGCACAGCCTGTATAAACACACTGGATGTAGTCATGTTGATGTTGCGTCAGTTGTAGCATTTTGGCCACTGCAATGTTAAATTTTTAGAGCCAGTAGTTAAAAACTACTGTTTAAGAGGGTGGCTATGCTATTAACTAACACTAGCAAACTTGTTTAGCAAGCAATTGAAACGCAGAGATGCATATCTGCTAATAAGTGGCAGATAATGAAATAATAAAATAGTTGAGTTTCACTCTCAAATGTGCGGAACATGTGCCTTGGTTTGGATGAATTATTATTTTTCAGATTAGTCTATTAAAAAGGTTTCAAAAGGCACCAACACCAACAGACATCCAGTACTGTGACTCTAGTTAGTGGAGGTGAGGTTTACCAAACACTAATTGCCTACAGCTTCCTGTGTTGGTACACCTGTCAATCAAAGCTTGCCATGTTTCTAATCTGAGCACCCAAATGCTTAAGTTACTAAAAAAAAAAATCTCTGGAATTGTAATAAAGTTCTTGCACCAGGCAGTAAACATGCTTCAAATGGTGCAAAGTTCAGCATTTTTAACATGAGTCTATGGAGACTCACTGACATTGGTACCAGCCTCAAGTGGCCAATTGAGGAACTGCAGGTTTGGAGAGCGTGCCACTCTGTTGACAGCTCAGTTCCCTCATACCTAACAGGGTATAAGAAATTGCTCGATGAAAGATAAACTTCAGAATGGGGATGGTCACGCCTACAGTAACATATGTACATATTTTATATCATCAGTTTTATGTCTCCTGAAAGATAACTGCAGCAACAAGGTTTACTTGTGGATTTTTTATTTAATAATCAATCTCGTTATGTTTAGAAAGGTGACCACACTTTTTCTCAGTGTTCTTTCTTAAGTTTTTTTTTTAAAAGCCATTTATTTTGTTGCAGCCCAAATCTTCTTCAGCACTAAATCTTTTTTTTTTTTTTCCAGCACTAAATCTGCTGCAAGCTGGCTGTGATAACAAAGGCATCCAGGCCGAGGGCATGATGGGTTCTAGCGGTGTGATTGTGCTCATTATGGACAGAGAGCCTCTGCTACAATGTACCCAGGAGCATTATGCATTAGACCTGTGAAAGAAGCCAAAAGCAACTTCTCAACGCTTAATTTGCACATTAATTCTTGCTGACAGGCGTTCAGATAGCCAACGAGAAACAGCTCCCAAAATTAACCTGGTGAATTTCTTAATAGGCCACAAGTGTGTAAAAATATTACAAGTTAATAGGACATTGCTGCTGTGATTTTTTATTTTTTTTTTGTCCCTTTCAGATATCCCAAAGACTTAATTTCGAATGTAAGGTTGCAGCTTAGAGCTGTGCAGGGTTTTATCAGTACTGTGTGTGTGAGAAAGGCACAAACAACTTATCTTTTTTGACAAACATCGAAACAACTAATATAATCCTTTTTTGGGGAAAGATATCAAAAATGTGATACTGTTACTTCTTTGTAATGTATAGACTCTAACTTTGTTCACTTTTTTTAATAGTGAGCCATTGTTTTGTTTCTGAAGGTTAGTTTTTCAAGTGGTTTTAGGTGTTTTCACTTCCTTCTCGTTACTGTCCGGGTTCATCTGTTCCTTATCCGTCCCCCTGGAGTGTCTTTAGTCTGTCTGTTCCATCTGTCTCTCTGTGTTTCTGATTTTATCTAATTTGCACAGTTTTTTTTTTTTTTTTGCCATCACTGTGCAAAGTGCTTAAAGAGTTTCTCACTCCCTGCAAGTACAACCTGATTTTCTGTTGGCATTTGGGTCTTTATGGTGAAGAATCTCATCAATGTGACAATGCCTGCCCTTATTATAAAAATTGTATTGTTTTTGTGCTGTGGACCAACAGTTTGAGAGACTGGGCTAACATTTATCATAATCTTTGACTTACATTTTGCTACTTAGCTTTAACCACCTATACTAAATCTTATGATAGCAACTGCTCAGAACATTTAATGCGCTGATAATGGTGTGTGTGTGTGTTTTTTTTTCTAAGCTTGTTCTAAGCTTAGCTGCAAATATTTCTTTCAATTGACAGAAAATATAAATAAAAAAAATAAACCAGCATAATTAAGTCTTCATGTTCCCAACAGAAGTTAGATACAGCTTCCTAACTTCAAGCTCAAGTAAAAAGTTGCTGAATATCTTGTTTTTTTTGATCACCCTGCTGCATGATGCATGAGCACTCCAGTTCAGATGCTGGTCAGAGGCAAAACACTGCTCTGTAGCATGGTATTAAAAACATAATTAACAATCCTGTGCTGGCTTTTTAGAAAATAACTTATATCCTGCAATCATTTTATCTAAAGTTGTGATTCCAAATGAGTGTGAGCAGAAAGACTTTGACAGTATTATTTAAATGCTAATTCAGTGCATATTAAAGAAACTTTAAACTACATCATAGCTGAAAGTAATTCTCCCCCAGAGAATTACTTTCAGCTGTTTCTATTTTGGAATCAAATGTAAACTGGTAAAAATAAGTTTAGCTTTCATACTTCAAAGCTCACTACTTTCATACCTTTTAAATCTAAATTTTATTTATTCATTAATTATGGAAGTATTTAAGCTAAACAATATAATATAAGAATTCTGGAAATATTCAGAGCTGATATTATTTTCTAAATCCTAGTCGGCTGCGATTTCTTGCATTTATAGCCTAAAACAATGAATTACCGACTTGTGACCTGCAGAAATGCAATAAAATTATTGTTTCATATTGAAAGTGTAATGCAGTGTTTTTTACTTTTTCAAACTGGAACTAATTCATTCACGAAGGCACATATTGTGCAAAAAGTCATTGTATTAGCTATGCTTATTACACCCACGCATTGCTCATTCATAATTAAACTGCATATCTTAATAGCTGCAGCTGAATTGTCTCACTTTACTGAGTGAATTTCTTTATGAGGAGGGTTGGGGGCTTCCTTCATGTTTCATCAATATTAGTGTATTTGATTACTTCTATTAAAATAAAAATGAGGAAAGACAGTGGTTAATGGAGTTTGAAAAATCAACAGAATTATACATGAATACAACAAAGAAATCATTTTAGTTACACAAAACAATAATTGCTATAAATCAGTCTTCAGTACTTAAACAGTACTTTGCTATTAAATAAATCAGTGCTTGTTTGTGCTTCTACCTTCAAAGTCACGCCAAACAGGCTCTACTTCACCCTGGCAGCTTCAGACGCTTCAAGGCAGCAGCGCATAAATACAATGAATGAAGTCGGGAAAGGAGTAATGGTGTTAAGAGGAGGGGGGAGCGCCTCGGGCCCTCATCCCAGCATTCATCTGTCTGCTATCAGTCTGAGGAAGTTGCCCTTCAAAGCTCTCAGAGGGTGAAGCTTGGAAGACATGCCGATAGATAAAGCCGGCAGCTCTATTGCGCCTGTCATCCAACGCCCATCACCATGTGCTTCCTGGAGCAGCGATAAAGATGGATGAGGTTGCCATGCGAGATCCCAGCCAGCCAACTCACACGTCGGAGTGACGCTGATGGAGTGCTTGTTGAGGAGGATAGGAATTCTCTGTTTTATTCAGGTGTGTTTACATACCTTGTTCTCCATATGGATCCTTAACAGGTTTGGCAACAGTGCTGCTCCTTGTGCAACGCTTTCACACTCTGGACTCTGACGGATGACTGACCAGGACCCATTCTCATCAGTCTTTAATCTTCTGAGAGCTAAGGGTCGTAACCTTAGCTCTCAGAAGGTGGTGGGTGGTAATCCTGAAGCTATATTTTGGAGAAGGCTAGAACTGACTTCTTTTTTTGTTGTTGTTGATGTGTATCAGAATAATTATTTTCTTTGTTCTATGTTCCTTGCCAAGACAAGACTTGGGTGAAAAATTCAATAAAAACAAAATTTACACATTCTGAATCTAGGGTAAGAGTTAGAGTCCAAATAAGGGTTGGGGTCATCACTGATGATGACCTCAGAGGGTTAATACATTATTACTGTACCTCATAATGATCTGTGGTTTATGTTATGAACCCTCTTTAATTTGTGTTTTTGAATTTTTGTTCCTTACTTTTGTTTCCTGTGTTCTGTATGTTTTGATCTTTATTTTAGAACTTTTAGGATAAGGATATAGGATTTTATGGACTTCCAATCTTGAATCTTGAGCCATGTCTGTTTGTCATGTGAGTTTTGGTCCTTATATGACTCTAACCTCAAATCATAAGATGCAAAGGTTTCCCCTGATGGCTCCTTCACACTAGAATAAAAATAGGATGGCAACCTCCTTGCAACTAGAAAAAAAATTGTGGTTGTCTGGTGATTACTTTATATTGTTTTGCTGTTGGAGACCAATTGCAAGAAGTTGCGGTGACCACTTTTGACCGTAAGGCAATTGCACAGGTCACCTGGTGGTAGGCAACCTTTCCAAACAATCACGGTCCAACTTGGATTGACTACAATCACTCTCAGATTGGCAAAAAATTTCAAATAACTGCTGTCTAATTTATAAATGCAAACACATTGCCAACAATTTGCAATAAATCTGACTCAGTGCTGATAACCGCAACTTGTCTGCAAGGCATCTCTTTGCAATAGGAGACTCAACTCAACTGGTTGTCAACTGTATTCTACTCCTATATAAAAGCAAGGGTCCCGAGCACCTACCTAAAATAGAGAGGGTGTCTGTCTCCCGAATCCAAGCTGGGAGCTGGTTCCACAGAAGAGGGGCCTGAAAGCTGAAGGCTCTGCCTCCCATTCTACTCTTAAGTATCCTAGGAACCACAAGTAAGCCAACAGTCTGAGAGCGAAGTGCTCTATTGGGGTGACATGGTACTATGAGGTCTTTAAGATAAGATGGGGCCTGATTATTTAACACCTTATATGCAAGAAGAAGGATTTTAAATTCTATTCTGGATTTAACAGGGAGCCATTGAAGAGAAGCCAATATGGGAGAAATCTGCTCTCTCTTTCTAGTCCCTGTCAGGACTCTAGCTGCAGCATTTTGGATCAGCTGAAGGCTTTTCAGGGAGCTTTTAGGACAACCTGATAATAATGAATTACAATAGTCCAGCCTAGAAGTAATAAATGCATGAATTAGCTTTTCAGCATCACTCTGAGAAAGGATGTTTCTACTTTCTTTATGCAAAGAAAAAAACAAAAACAATCCTACAAATTTAATATGTGCATTGAAGAACATATCCTGGTCAAAAATGACTCCAAATTTCTCAGTGTTACTGGAGGCCAAAGTAATGCCATCTAGAGTAAGTATCTGGTTTGGCACCATGTTTCTAAGATTTGTGGGGCCGAGCACAAGAACTTCAGTTTTATCTGAATTTAGAAGCAGGAAATTAGAGGTCATCCACGTCTTCATGTCTTCAAGAGCTTGCTGCAGTTTAACTAATTGATGTGTGTCATCTGGCTTCATGGTTAGATGATACTAGGTATCATCTGCATAACACTGAAAATGTATGCAATGCTTTCTAATAATACTGCCTAAGGGACGCATGTATAGCATAAATAAAATCGGTCCTAGCACAGAACCCTGTGGAACTCCACAATTAATTAATTTATCACAACTGATCACTAGATTATCCCATATAGATTGCACATAATTGTCAGCTTGACCCTATTCTGTGGCAAACTGATAGCAGACTGACTCTATCCATTTGTCCTGATACACCAAAGTCACTTTGAAGATGGCAGCTGACTGCAAATAGTCGCAGGCCTGGTCCCACTCTTGAAAGCAACCATCTCAAAGGCAGTGGCATTGCAAGTTTGTGCACATGGTCCCATTAATTTTTGCTTGCTGTGGTCACCAGCCACTGTTTTCCGTAGTGTGACTGTAGCATTAGTGTAATTATCTAACATGCAGGAATACCCTTTTTATGGTCAGTTTTGAACATAAATCAAAATAATATCTACAAAAGTCCATGTTAGCAGGCAGGTGGAGTGGCTGATAACTATACCTTCTTTGCCATTATCTTTCATTAGTCTGTTTATGCTCTAAAATTACCGGCTTAGATTTAGTCTTTACAATGTTAAAAGTATTAAAAGACACTATAAACTTCTCCCATCTACAATAACTTCTTCCTCTCTGACATGTCCTTGTACCAAAGTAGGCACCAATACAATTGTGATTTCCACTTTACAGTAGCTGCCAAAGCCTCATTGGTGAAAATGAGATACATCTTCACAGATTCAATACATGCAATGAGATGTACCTCTCTGTTGCAGCACCAATTTGAGGTGTAATTTCACATAAATGTCCTGTCTGGTGCACCTGTAATTGACCACACTATTTTTCTGAGGTCTTGGAGCCAGCCCTTGGTTTCCATTCATTTAACTGTTGGTGCAAATGGTAATGCACAACAATGAACCTCATTTCCACTAAAACATTATAAAACATCAGTGTTACAGGGCACAAGTGTTGACAAGAAAATTATTAAGGGGAAATAAATTTGCTGTATTAAAGACAAATATGGTGAATGTGGTTTATAGTGGCATCAACCATATATATAATTTTAGATGTAATTGCAGATGTTTTGCAACATCTGCAGATCTAACACAAATTACTGCGAGTGTAAGATGCAGGCAATGCACAATTGTTATTGTACAGTCTACAGGACTATGGCTAGACCCCTAGCCACAATCATTTATTACTGTCACTTGACCTGTGTGGAGTTTGGCCAGCACCTTTATATCAAATTGTGACTGCATACTATTAACAGAAGAAAAAAAAAAAAAAGCTTTCCGTCTTGATGATGTTCTTTGTCTTCAGCTTATCAGTAATCTAGTTTAACACAATAAACCCTCATCAGCCTCTCAGCTTAATTGTTAGTTGATTAACTGAGCTGGCAGCAATTTTCCACTTTTACTGTCATCTGTAAAATTACCTCCTAGAGCACCAAGTGCATCTCGAAGTACAGAACGAATCTGAGGGTGTTGAAATGTGTTCTGACAAACATCATTAGGACTTTTATTTTGAATATAATTTTATAAAATTAAGGTAAAGAATCATAATTTAAACATTCTTTAACATTTGGGAGCTGGCAAACAAACTCACACATCTCTGTAATGGCATGATTTTATTTACACTGTCATACTGCAGTACATAATCTTTAGACCACTTGCTCGCAGTCATAGAAATGCAGTTATCATACATGCTTTGCTCTGAGTTTCTGCTCTGGATTTTCTTTTGGAAATATTGCACTGACGCTAAAATGATTTAGCTGTTTTCTGGAAAACATAAAGTGAACAAAAAGAAATTAATATTTAGTTGACTGGCAAGAATGGCCTTGTGTTTGTGTAACTGTGTGCGTGTGTGTGCAACACACTTGTGCCTAATAATGAGGCTGCAACAGTATTTATAAGCTGCTTTCTGTCCACAGAACATCTGGCCTAACCTTGTATTGCAGAGCCAACCAAATAAGACTGAGTGTTAATGATGTTTTTACTGGCCCCCGAGCCCACATTAATCTCTATGAGCAGGTGTCCACAAAGGCAGGCCTGTGTTTACCTTTGGTTTGTTAGCATTGTGCTAGTCATCTAACTGCTGTCATGGGGAAGCATTGTTTATTCTCCTCAGATAATACGCTGGGAAAGCTGCAGCATGGCCCTCTTCAACAAGCAGAGTAATGATCAAATCTTGAGATAAGAAAAGTTAATAGTGAGATACTGCTACTTTTTTTTTTTGGTCCCTGTACAGGCATGCATTCAGTACATTTACAGAGTAACTGGATTTAAATCCATACAGATTAGAAGCTACATATGCTGAAAAAATGGCTTTGTACATTGATACGTATATAGTGCTTCCAAAACCTCAAATCTGACTTTTTTTTTAAGGGAAAGTAAGTCACTGGAAAGCATGAGCAATTTAGGCAAATATGTTTTGTAAGATTTCCTGGCTATTTGTAACAAAAATTACAAAAATTGTTTCTTGTTCGTTCTCTCAAGAGGTTTCATGATATACAGTCAAACACTGAGCAGCAGGTGCATTTCAATGCATGAACATTTATGGGGTGCTTTGCATTAAGCACAGGCAACATTGTTTGCAGGTGTGTGTGTGTGTGTGTGTGTGTGTGTGTGTGTGTGTGTGTGTGTGTGTGTCTGTCTCTCTGTGAAAGGTGTTAGTCATTTTTTTAGTAAAAATCACCCCAAAAATCCCATCCATATTCTCCATAGGGAGCCATAATGTTGCAACCATCCAAAGCAGACTTACAACTAGCTTCCACATGAAGGTGTGTGCTCCTGTCAAAACTACAAGTCTGTATGATATCAGCTTTCTTTTAACAAAAAAAGCACTTTATTCAGGTCAGAGCAGGTCATCTACTAACTGGAAGGTTGGTGTTTGGATGCCGGTCTGCTTCAGTCTGCATCCAAAGTATCCTTGAGCACTGAACCCGAGGTTGCTCTCTGATGCGTTCACAGAGAGTGCGTGTGTGTGAATGATAGAAAGCGCTTACACATAGAAAATAGTGCTTTTATGAATGTGTGAATGAGGCATGTTGTACAAAGCACTTTGAGTAAAGTAGAAAAGCGTTATATAAGAACCAGTCCAGTTATCTGCTACTGTAAATTCGAACAGTGATGACTCTGATTGGTGGAGGTCACTGTTACCGTGGAAATGTTAAAACCCATGAATGTCAGATCATTTAGTGAGTATGAAACTTCAGAAACGATGGCAGCAGTAATTACAGTCAGGAACGAAGCACTGTACCATACTGATAACTAGCCTATATATTAATACACACACACACACACACACACACCTACACACACACACACACACACACACACACACACACACACAAACTGCAAAATATATTCGAAACTATTATTACAGAACACTACGATAATGAAAAGGATTCAGTCTGAGCAGGTTCGGATGTATTTGCCAAACATTAGAGGATAGCTACTGTACTGTTAGGTTATCTACACAGTTGTAACCTTGTATCTCATTTTTTACTCCAAATCAAATTTTTTTTATGTGATTCGTCTTGTAACTGGTTGTTCTGGATTGAGGCGTAAAACTCTTTATGTACAGTAAGGATTTTCTGAAATGTTAATGGAGAAAATAAATGGGGGAAATTCACTTCTGGAACCTACATATGAACTACAGAGTCATTGGAGTTTTAGAATTGTTACAATCTGACACATCAGCAACAACAATACTTCATAAAAACAATAATGCATGAAAAAAATGCCACAGAACCCAAAGAACTGAACCTTTTTAACAAGAGTTTATTATTGTACTAACATACAGACTCTTTATTTGAGCTCTCAGCGTTTCTTATAACTGCTCACAGGCCGCATATTGTCAGTCATACTTTCGTTTCTGTTGTCATGACAACTGAAAAACAGGAGCTCAGAGGAGTGGGAGCAGGGTGGAAATCTGCGCCTGTCCTGGTTCTGCCAGCTCACTGTGACAAGAAGCCACATTAATCAACCCCATCCAGTGGACAAGGGGAGAGTCCAAAATTAACATGTTGCCAGTTTTAGCCTGTTTTGACCCCAGAGAGGTGAACGCCCCCCCCCTCCGCAGGAATACCCTGGCCCAAATATCCTTCTCTGTGTCAGCAAAGAAGCTAGGAATCTTTCAACAGTGTTAAAGGTTGAGTAATAATTAGGGGGAAAAAAGGGCTATATCAATTGAAATATTGCTGAGCATGTATAATTTTAGGAAGGTCAAATTAATTTATTATGAAACGCTAATTAAACTGACATTAATCTCTTATAGGCAGTTTTACTGGCTGATTGCTTCAGGCAGATAAGAACCAGACACCTCTGCAGGAAAAAAAAGGACCTATTTTCATACAACAAGACTATAGAGCTCACCATATTGATTTGGTATTGATTCAAGGTTCAAGACATAGAGAGAACTCCGCCCTTAGCTTTTATTTCTGGGAGAGCATTGCAGCAAATCAGATAACACTGTTCGAGAGCGAGACGGGAAGATAACCCAGTTAGGTTGCAGGGGGGCAGTATTTTGTGCTGGTGATGCTGTGATTTGGCTCTCATCTGCAGGCCCCCGCTCTCATCCCACTGGCCAATATGAGATGTAATTTGGTCACACCAGATTGAGCACCTCTCGGTCGACCCTTAGGGCAGCAGGCACTCTGTTAGCTGTGGTGACAGAGAGTGCGGCTATTTATCTGCCGGGGTGATTTCTTAAATGAGGACATATTGGCAGGTGCCCAAGTAGGATGGGGGGGGGGGTGTGTGTGTGTGTGTGTGTGTGACAGCTTCGTGTCAGCTGCAGCCAAGAGCACCGAGGTGACAGCAGACGTCTTCTCTAGTTTTAATGCAGAAAAGAAGTTTAGCGCCGGTGGTCGCAGACAGGAAGTCGATCATTTGCATTCACTGCACTGTCGCAACACTGCACGCCGAGTGCATTTTAATTGGAGCCAAAAATGAGGCTCTGAGCTGCAGACACAGTAGAAATACAAATGATAAACAAGCACTGTCATGTAGAAATATTTCAGAGGCTGTCTGTTCAAATAAGATAACAAGACATTTTTCTGTATAAATCAATAAGGTTGGCTTGCTATCAATTATCATTTTTTTTTTTTTTTGCTAAGGATGCAGTTTAGCTGCAGTCAGACGCCACCACCCAGGCCGCATAATGAGAAATGGGACAGGCTCACTGATTAATTTATAACAAAAGAGTCAACAAAGGAAGGAGTATTGTATATCACCTGCTGCAGACAAGATAAGTGCAGGGTCTAAATTATATTTGTTGAGATACAAACATAGATGGATTACCTCTGTGCCCAAACAGTAAATTAAAATGCAGCACCTTCACCTCAGCAGGCATCTCGTCCTGCTGCAAAAACTTTTTTTTCTCCTGCTTTTAATTTATTTGTTTATTTATTTATTTTTCATTTAAGTGGGCAGCAGGATGGAATAATAAATCCTCCTCTTTGGTGACTGGTTAAGACTCATTAAAAATCGCTATAAAGCATTGCAGCCAACTGAGGCTCTGTACCATGTGAATAGCTTGTAAAGTAAATATTATGCCTCGGCCATATTTTCTTTCAGGGATTTACATTAATAAGATAGTGGGTGTGCAGTAATCAGCTAATGGCAAGCCAGGCCACGCAGGGCTAATAGCACTGAGGTTGTGCTACAATTAGCCGGTGATTGCAGGCAACAGCTGAGACTCTGTGTTTCTTCAGGGGGGAAAAAAGGCAGAAGTTTCCTTAATGAGAAAGCATATTTAAGGATTGTTTTGTTTTAAAATGTAACGTTTCCCCCCAATTTGTAAGCAAGATGCAGCACAATTTGCAATTACTGTGATCCCTGACAGCTCAGTTTTTCAACAGCAGTGACTCTATTAAATCTAGAAACAAGATATCCAAGAATTCTCTCCACACCGGTGAACTAACCAAACACCGGGCCCCTCTGTTTTGTTGATTATCACAAAAGAACAAGCTGCACAGCTACTTTTCTTTACACCTACCTGCTCACCCCCTCTAACACAGCAGTTGAAGAACCTAAATGTGAACAGAGGACCTGACCTCTATTCAAATGTAATGCTTGCAAGAGAACAGGGGGTAAAAATAGCAGCTTCCTGGTTTAGAAGTGTTTAATCTCAGAGAAATGCGTTTCCACACAACTTCTAAATTGAGAAAGGGGCAAAAACCAGTGCAGAGATTTGCTGACCTGGTTGTTAGTGCGTAACAGAGATGCTCCTGCTGACTAATTTACTATTCCTTTAAACGGGTTGACTCATCTGAAAGTCAGAAAAGGCTCAGGAAGCAGTGAGAATCGAGCATAAGGTTAAATATTGTCCATGCAAATACCGAATTTGATTTTCCAATAATCAAATTGCATCTTAAATGTCGGCGTCTGGAAACCTCAGACGATTCTTTCACCGTCAGCTTCTCTCACTCATCATATTTGGTTCAACACTTTTTTTAATGGAAAGCTTTCGATACACGCTGATAGCATAAGGTGTTGTCAATTTAATTAATAATATTTCACTTCACCTGTCTCCTGTCAGCTCCACTCCATGCAGTGCATGTGTGTGAGCAGGTGCACTGAAAATGAGCTGAAAATGAAATAAATTAGGTGACTAATCTGTTTTTTTTTTTTTATCTTGCTCCTGTTGTCATTTATTATTTTCACTATTACATATCCAAGTTGCAGCCTGATGTTTCCCTACACATGAAATAATGATTCCCAGTCTCTTGTTTTTGAATGAAGAGTGAAGAACACAGCTGATTATTGTAACATTGTATCAGGTTGAAACATGCAAACAGCCAGTGTATCAGAACTCAAAGTTACTGCATCCCTTTATTTGTTAGTTTTTTCTAAATGGAGATGAGCTGCTGTCACAATGTGTCCCGTTCCTTCTTTTTATACTATTTTACAGTTAAATGAACTCAGACTCTCAAAAACTAGAGCTGTGACTTCCAGCAAGTCTGTGGTTTAGTGATTACTCTGTAGGGTGGAAACATCCTTGTTTGCTTTTTTTCCCGTTCTCTCTTTTCCCATTTTTGAAAGTTGAGGTTGTTGGTGAGAGGAGGTTTACATGAACTGCCACAGTTCCTGCATTCCAATTTGCATACTTTTTTATTTGTATGTTCAGTAGCTTTGCATTATTGGGTTAGAATGGCCAGAAATGGCTTGCATACTGCAAAATATGACCTCACGCAGTCTCTCAGCTCCTGCTTAACCACTTTCTTCAGCATTCTTTTTAGTCATCCAGCCTCCAAACCTTTATTTCTAATTTCACTCCTTTTTTGCCCAGATAAACTTAGGAGGGCTGAATTTTGTCTTTTTCAATTTGAAGTTCTAAGTACAGAGAGTGTCCCTCTTAGACAAATTCATGATATTGAGCCATAAAAACGTAACCAATCCCTGCAGATGTGTGAAAATGAGAAACCAAGAGAGAAGGAGAATCCAGATGAAGAGAAAACATGAACTAGATCAAATAAGTATGCACCCCCCCTTACACACACACACACACACACACACACACTTTTTGGTAAAACAAAGCTGAAATGCAGGAGGATGTCACAGCAGGATGCTAGCTCCTGCCAGCAGGGAGGCAAGCTTATTCTCATCTTCTCAAATCTTCAGGTTGACTTTAAAGACCTTTTGGACTTGACCTTTTTAGACCCTCGCATTAATACTGACCACGAAGATTTCTTTAAAACTTTACAGGTCTGCAGTCAGGCTTTGGCTCGAGCCATCATTACAATGAGCGCAGGGGAGCGTGTATTAATGACAACGTGTGCCAACAGAGTTATAGATTATACAAATTTATAACCCAGGCGTCTGCGTCGCTTCTGCTCTGATTCAGCAATCTTTATTCCCGATGGTAACTGAGGGCAAGACAAAGTCAGTTAATGCCAGACCTTTAATTCACAGGAGTTGAGCCTGAAAGGGAATTAAATCTATTAGTTTTGCATATATGAATTAATAAATGGTTAAGTTCACCTTCTCGGGACTTAGCGTGATTTATTTTTTAATATATTTGTTTTTCTGTTTATAAATTAAAAATATCACAAAGAAAAGTAGAGTTCATGTACAGCAGCAGGTCAAGTTCCAGTGATTAATAAAACAAAGCTTAGAACATGTTCAGTTTAGCCTTCTCCATCTCTCCGTCTCCAGACTGTGTTTTTGTGTTTCCATTGAGGCGGCGGATGTATGGGCCATGCATTCGCTTCACATTAAGAGACAGAGAGATGTTGCCTTTCCTTCCCCAGTCCCTTTATGGTGAATTAATGATTTATTGCTCCGGCTTCTTGCTCCTCTCATCTTACTTGGAGGTGGGGGGAGGTGGGGGCAGTGTAACAAGCATGCTCATTTTCACTCCCGGCCTTCAGAAGGTCCACACTCACAGAGAAATGTGCCACGGTGCCGCTGTGTGCAGCGCAGCTGTGACCCAGTTCAGAGACTTTTTCACCACAACAACCTCAGCGGGGAACAAGAAAACCCAAACCCGACAGGCACAGCTCACGGAGCATGCTGCGCCAAAATCTCAGACCCGCTTCTCTGCATATCAGCCTGCCATAACGAGCAATCTGATGCACCCACTGGGTAGGAGTGGACTTCATTACCAAACACTTTGTTGATGTTTGAGTTTGAAGTTACTTTACAAACTTAAGGAGAAAATAATTTTCTTACCTGTTATCCAGCAGCAGGTTGCATCTTCAAAACCATCCCGCAGGTGTCTGAGGGTGCAGCGGTGTCACACGTCCAGCAAAAATGGTATACATGGTCTGCATTCATAGAGCACTTTTTCCACATGAACTGAGCAAGCTCAGTGTGTGTCTGATTCAGACTCACTTTGTTACTGAAGGTGTGAATGAGAGAGGTCACAGGGAGAAGCCCTGTGGACAGTTCATGTTAAAATACACAACTTTACAGCAGAAACAAACGTGTTTGCAGCTTATGACCAATCAAACTGCTGCAGGGTTCTGCTAAGCTTTACCTCGGGTAATTTAAATAACTGCAGCAGACCCCTCAACAGTGTTTGTTATATTTTGGAGCATTTTTAATGCAATTATTTAACAAATAAAATGGGTTGTTTTTCTGGTTAAATTCTATATTTTTGTCACTTAATCATTAATTAGCAGGGGTCTCCATCTGTGGATGCTATTAACTAACCAGGCTTGTTAGTGTTAACTGATAGCTTAGCACTCCGCTTTGCACAAATGTGACCACGTCTGTCTCCAAAATCCTAAAATCAAGGGTTCAAACGTCAAACCAGTGGGTGATTTCAGGTATGCACATCTTTTATACAGAGTCTATGGGAGCATCTTGTGTGCAATTTGTGTCTTGCCTGAGGGCACTTGAACCTGTAGAGAACTGCAGTTATAGAGTGAACCAACAACTCTGTGGTTAGATGAGTGGGTTTCATCAGCTTTACCTTCAATCTGAAAGTGAAGGAAAAAATAAATGGAAAAAGGACTTTAAGGACAGTTTCATAAGAAAAATGGTTAAATATATGAGCTAAAAGGCAGTACAGCAGAGACACAAACTGGATTGTCAATTGATCTGGAGGAACAGAGTCGATTTAACTGCTCTCTTCCTTGATGAAGAGCTGTTATATCTGTGCACTCAGATATTACGTGAATTTGGTATAAAATGTATTTAGAGGATCCAAAAAAGTACTTTGTGGGATGTGCTCTCTGACTCCTAACTTTCTTATATTTATATGACATTTACTTTAGACTTCATTTTTATATATTTACAACTTAGGAGAAAACTTTTTAGGGCACACTCAGACTTCTCCCACCATTGTATTAAATCTGCAATAACCTTCAGGATGTTCTCTGTGATTATGGTGCTGCACCAGCATCCTAGCCATAATCCCAGGGAAGAACACCCTCCTGGGTATTTTTGCTGGAGGCAATAGCAAACTCATAATCAATACAGTTTGAGTTTACACCACTTAGTTGCCTGACGATAATGGAAGGGGGGAAAAAAAGTTTTTACATCTACTTTCAGATAGGGCGAAGGTGCCTCTGTCTGGTCTGTTCTGCCATTCAAAATGAGCCATTTTTAAGTGGAGGACATCATGCATGCTATTCGTCTTCCACCATGAAAGAAAACCAGAATTTTATAACAGAGCCCTTTTAATTCAGCCTACAGAATAACCTTCAGTCTCCACACTTCTACACTTGGCCTTGAAAATTGTTTATGTGGAAAAAAAAATGTTGTTTTGATGGATTTTACCAGCAGTGCCTTCATTTGCAAAGTCATTTTACTCCTCATGCTCCCCAGTTGTGAAGGCTGTAAAGCACTGGCTACCGCATGTTCAGCAGTGCTTTACAATTGAGTTCATTAGAACAAGAAATACAAGCAGTTTCCTTTATAACCATGTGATATAAATCATATTTTGCCAATCTTTGTAGTTAGAAAGCTATAAAAAAATGTACATCTGTGACCATTTCAACCAGAGAATATTATTTAAAGGACTGTAATTGGCTTTGAAATGTAGCAGGTCAGCTGGATTCTGGACAGCTACTGGGTGTAGTGCAATGACATTTTTAGAGCACACTTGATTGTCACCTTCAAGAAAAGTTACATTCACAGAGGTGATTTTTATTATCAGTGGCTGCATTCACAGCAATTCTGAAAATACTAGTCAAGGAGTCCTGGCGTAAGACCTATAGGAAGAAAATCTGGGTAACATTAGGTTTAAAAGTTACTTTTTATACAAATACTGCTCGTTAAAAAGTAATGAGAAAAGTACTCCTTAGAATGTGCAGGCTGTGGATAGTTTCCAAAGGGCCTGTATCCTAGTGTACTTGTGAGTGTATCGACTCTGTCTCATGTAACAAAAACAAGCTCATTAAAGTCCTTTTAGAGTGACAGTTTCAGCCAGATTAAAGCGAGCTGCTGCTCTTTTGCTGCATTATTTTCCTCCCCAAAGAGACTCCAGCATTCTGGAGCTGCTGTATTCAGCTAGCAGGTGCTTCTAGTAACAGTGCGACTCAAGTATACTTTGCATTTCTATTTTTCACCTACAAATTAAAAATAATACTTTTTTTTAGTGTCCTCTCTGCCTTGATGTTAGAAACAAAAAACAAAAAACAGGAAAAAAAACCCCATTTTAAACTGTAACAAAAAAAGCAACTAAATAACACACACTGGGAACCACATTACCCATCCACAAGAACCTGAGTCTAGAGACTACATTCAGCTGCTGCCTTATTTACCAGCGGTCACCGCAGTGGGCAGCTCTGCATGTTTGATTTGGCTGCTGGAGGGCCTTTCTGAAGCAGCCCCGGAGGATTTGTGTTTCACTTGTCGAATGTGCAAACTACTACCTCGTGGAGCCACTCCACAAGAGATCTAAACACAATGTAAGCACAACTCTGCAGTTTTGAAGTTAAAGTCTATAGTCAAGCTACTGAATCTGAGGTTCTCACAGAACTGCATTAAAAACTTTTTTCACATGACTGCAAGTCAGTAAATTTCAAAACTAGAATAAATTAATATAAAAATATGAATAAAGCAATAAAAAAAATGGCTCGAGTTTAAAAAAAAAATCAGAAACGGAAAATCCTTTTGAATCACCAACATATCAGAGACGTGTGTTTTTTTGGGGGGGGCCTGGTGAAAGCCCACCAGGGATGTGAGCTCAGCTGAACCAAGCTGGTCAAATAAAAAAAAAGGGGGGGGGGGACTTCCCTCGCTGATAGACCTGTTTGTGACTGTCACACGTCCAGCCCACCTGGGAATGAAGCCATCAGCGGGGGATGTCCTGGTTAGGATTCTTGTTCAATCTCTGCTCCTGGCCGCCGCTGGTGTTGCCCGTGGCATTTTGATTGAATGTTTTCTATTCACACACAGAGCTCCCTTTAATGGCCCTTTTCATGTGACAGTGATCTATATGCAGGTAATTACAATTGGCTATGATGGATTGTGCTGTCAGATTTACCATGATTATCCTGAGATTAAACGTGTTTCAGAAATTCCAAATGTCAAAAACTATTACAAGGTCGCTGGAAGAGTTGGTTTTCCAGTTCTTCAGATAATTTATGTGAAATTATAAGGTTGCCACACTCGCCATGAGATTATGCATGCTCTGTTGTATAATTTGACTATTCACTCTGCCTCTTAGGCCATGTTTTGAGCTTGTGTAACAAAAAGCAGAAAGTGGAGAAAATGTTTCCAAATGTCCTTTTTTCGGAGTGATTTAATTGCCTTGTTGGCACTCGCCTCCCTTATGAGTTCTTTTGTTTTAACCCGAGTCCCTTTTAGAGCCCCACGAGACATTTATCTTCACTGTCATCCTGAGAAACAATTTGTTGTTAATTGACCTCCCTTGTTAAATAAAGGTTATGTAGAATATAAAACTGCTCAAGGTTGTTCTCTGGAAGCTCGGTTGGGAATCTGCCAGGCAGGCAGGAAGAAGCCAAAAGAGTTTCCTGAACTAAGAGGACATTCGCCAGAAAGACAAGTCCTTAAACTATAATTGGTCTGATTAGAGGGACTCCTAAGCCAGCACTTCTGATTAAGCAGAGTGATGGAGGCGATAAAGGCTGACTGGCAGGTGGCACTGGACCATTAAGTGGGCAAAATGAAGCAAAGTTCCTGCCAGGTTGGACGGGGATCCTTTCTTATATTTTATCCTTTTGTGAGCAGTGAGATGTGACCATATCAGTCATCATCTTACGCCAGCGCCGGCTCCATGCATCTTCCTGCTGCAGCCATTCATAGACTGACACATGCTCAGAGTGTGAACAAGAGCAAGGGCACAGACAGAGACATTTCTGCTTCGAGAGCTTTACATTTTCCTCCTCAGCTCAGGTTTAATCATCTCATTATTTTTTCTGTGTTTGTGCTGCTGGACCCAAACATTTCCCCACACCTTTTGCAATATGCACAATTCAATACTTGTACTTGCTGTGTGTGTGTGTGTGTGTGTGTATGTGTAATAAGCAGATTAGATTTCATTTTCCCTCAGAGACATACCAACAAGTTGAAATTTAGTTTAAAAACAATAACTGGGGAAAGGAGAAAGCAAATGCGCCCGTGCAGCTCTGCAGGGCGTGTGCCATAACTCAGTTTGCAAACCACTGAAAAAAAAAAGCAGCTGTTTCTTCCATTTTTGGTGACTTATGGCTGTTGTGTTCTCCACAGTGGTGGCAGGTGCCTCAATTTGTTCACATTGGTATCTTGAATGAACACACTTTAGTACTGCCAACACATTTTTGAATACACACGGTGATATATGCAGGGCTGAACGTGGAAACAAAAGGGGTGTGCAGCTGTTTGCACACGAGGAATTTTACTAAAAGCTCCTGCCTGAACAACCTTTTAACTGCACTGGAGCCAGTATACCCTTTACACTTTGTTGTGGTTATTTGGTGGCGAGATTACTAAATTATTGCCATCGTTAATGTGTGGGACTGCAAGAGTTTCATCTAAAGGATATCAGAACACTAGGAAAAGCTGCTCAGACTCCAGATTTTACTTGCCCAGCAGTCAACTCAAAATATTTAATTTCCAAAGATTTATGACACAAATCCGAGAAGCATTGACCTGCAGCTTAATCTTTAAAACCAGGTTAGGCTTTCAGTCTGCTAATCCAATGGCTAGTCTGCTGCCTCAGCCTCTGGTGATGACAATATTTCAGGGCTTCTGTTGTAACAAGTGCTTATCTGGTATAAGAATTCCTGTCCCAACCACTGCATATTGTTTCCGAATATAGATTAACAAACCTAAATCATTATCAGACAATAGCCGATGGTTTTAAGATCACATTTTGTGCTCTCTGCATGGGCTGTTTACCTGCATGCAACCAAAGCCTGTTCAAACATCAACCTGCAATACAAGCAGACTATAAGCGATAACCAGAAAGCTTCCAGTACCAAAAATCGTGTCCTTTGCAGACCGATTATATTTAAATGCAGATATCTGTTTATAGAGATTACTGGGTTTTTATCTGGTCAGTTACACCGGGCTCGGCACAGCAGGGACTGGCTCTGATAATATACTTGGCAGAGGAGACGGGCAGCTGTGGAGTGGAGTGGAACTCGGGTTTTTTGCAGTTGTGTTGTGGTGGACCTTGCAAAAATGCAAAGCTCTGTACAAATGAGTACAGGTGAGCAAAAGCATTGTTCACATGAGCTTTGGTAGGTTAGTTATTTTCTTTTCTTTTGCAGATAAACAGTCTGTTAGTTAAAAATATACATTTCAATATGCATTTGTTCTCTTTGTTTCCTCGTAGCAAAACAAAACAATCCATGCGCAGCTCTGCCAGTGAGATAGTGGAGAGGTCAGCCTTTACATCACTACATTATTATGAATTTGTGAATAAAAAATGACAAGGGCATGGTGAACTGCAAAATGTGCCTTAATGATAAGTGTATGAAAAGAGCTCTGCTTCAAATTTGTAGAAGCACCTGCTAGCTAAGGAAAACAGATCCAAAACACTGGTGGCCCATTGAGGAGGGAAATTATGCTGGCAACACAGCTCTGACTCAGCAACTTTTAGGCTTTTAGTTTGGCTAAAGCTGTAACTCTGTTGCTGCTACGTGGCTCTACCAATAAAGCAGAGTCAGCTCTCTTCAACAGAGCCACTCAGAACATTTGTAACACCACATGTATGTGATGTTCACCGTCTACCAAATTCTGAGCTGGTGGCTCCTTCCAAGAGCAGCAGAGAAGTGAAAGAGCCTGTATAATAAAACACAATAAGAGCAGCTGCAATGGAAGCAGCTGAGCTTGGAGAACGACTGCGGTGAATTCTGTACATTAGCGCCTGCAGAATTATACACTAGAGCATCTCAGTGCAGAGAAAAACCTCTGAGCCAAATGTCTCCCACCACATGCTGCGTGCTGCTTCACAGTATTTCTTAATGAATCCTCTGTGATGTCCTGAACTGACAGCATAGAACTGTGCAGTTAAGCTATGTGCTGTAAGCAGAAGCAATGTTTGCAGAGAAGTTTGCAAAAGAGAGAATCATTGCTTAAACTGAACACTGTTTTGCAGTGGGTGCCTAGAAAGCATGATGAAGTCAGCTGGGCATAATGTATTGTGTAAAAACGTATAAAATGTATATATATAAAAAAAAAACACAACCCTCCACCCCACCCCCCTCCCCCCACCCGGGGGGCTCAGGAGCTGCACAGCCCTCTTTAAACGTTCTCTTTAAAGAGAAAAGAAATAACACCCTGTGATCAGAGCTACACAAGGCTGCATCCAGGTGACATTATAGTGAGACAATATTACATAAACTGAGTTACACAGCTGCACTGTTTTGCAGCCCGAGACGGGCTATAACATTTTTGAATGATGTCAAAGAAATGACTCAGACTGAGCATCAGTCGTATCTTTAAAGAAAATGACCAGAAAAAAGGCTTAAGAGATTCCTCTTCTCATAATACGCGTCAAGTCCTTATTGCCTCTAGGTTATTAAAAGTAAATGTTATATTGACATTTCAATCACTCAGCCTTATTGCTTTCTCCAAGACACTGACGGCGAACACTTGCATCGGAGGACATTTTCTCTGGACTTTTGTTTCAGTTACATGCAAAGCTTCTGCTGTCTAAGCAAAGGTCATGTGCAGAGTTGTTGAATGTTGCTGTAAAACCTCCTTTGCCACGAATAACTAGGTTTTCGTGATGACTAGTTCTTTCCCTCTGGACTGTCTTTTCAGATTAAAGCGGCCTGCTGTAAATTCCAGCTGCTGGTTTTACTGCACATGTACGGCATTGAAAAGTTTAATGCAACAATGTGGGCAGTGAATTTTTCATTTCCTATTTTCTGCCACTGCGTAACACATCCAATTGCAAGATGAGAGTTTAATTGGAAATATGTCACTTTTTTCACCAGCAAGAATCTGTTTATGAAACCTTGAGCATCTATGCCATCCTTAATAAACCACCAGTTCCTCTCAGTCTCTGCCCAGTGACTGTTTCCAAAGCTGTGACATTTATATCCAAATGGTAATTGATTCAGAGGAAGCTGTTAGTATGCAGCTACAATTTAACAACTCTCCTTTTTGGGGGGGGGGGGGGGGGGGGGATCAAGCCCTGGAAAGCAAAGAAAGGGTCCTTTTTTTAAAAGCTATTTTAGGTTGTTGTTTTCTGTGTTTAAGTCAGCCTACCCACCCACCATCTCCACCCAGACCCCTGAGAAGGCAGAGAAGACTGGAAAGAGAGAGGTGGCTTGTTTTCCACATTTTGCTTCCTAACTTGACACACACATACACACAGATCGTGCGGAGGGATGCTGCTGAGGTTGTTATTGATTGGATGCCACCGACAGAATGGACTTTGTCACAGGCAGTACTCCCCACTCAGGCTGCAGGCTGTGTTTACTGGTGCGTCTTACCGGCGAAGTCGAGGCACCAACACCAACAACAACAACAACAACAGCAACACAAGGGACAGACAAGCAGCAGTAATCCTCCCCCGATATGGTAAAGCTTGCTGAACAGAAATAATGGCATCGCATCCAGCGTGCTGACTGCATCCAAGCCCTGCAAAATTGCCAGAGCTGTCACTCATGATTACCACTCCTGAGCACTAGCTACGGACAGTTACAATTATGACACACTTAACGAGAACAAATGAAGCGATGATTGGCCGTATAATGTGACCTCTAGCAACTGCTGGCAGAGTTCATTGTGCGTCCTGGCCGTGCGTTTTCATTCAGCAGCTGCTAACACAGATGAAAGTAATTACTTATCATGAGCTGGGCTGTTAACAACAAACACCAAAAAACTTGGGTGCATCTGTGGCCCTTCTCGCACTCCCAGGGACATTTCCCTTCATCACTATCCAAGGGCTTCGAAACGAGCAGTCGCTGACCAATTTGAGGTCAGGTTAGAACAGAGGGAAAATGAGTTTAACACTATAATCTTGGCTAAACAAGACAAATGAATTATAATCTTCAGTTTACTCCATCTAATTTACCCGCCCCCCCATTCATTAGTGTTGCATGAGTGATGAAAAGAAGGAAATCATCAGCTCTCTAAGTTGTAAGGTCTCTGTTTCCTCGGGCTTCTTTTATTACGCTCCATTTTCTCTCAGAATCAGACGACAAATGTTGTTCAAAATGAGGAAACGTGCTCTGCTTGTGCTTGGTCATGAAAATGGGAGCAAAGGTCGTTGCCTTCTAACACTCAGAGTTTGTTATTAACCCAAACCACAACTTTTCCCTGAACCGGACCTGGCAGTCAGATGCTTTCCAAATGCTTTTGCGTGGTGGTCAAAATCTTCTGATACTCTTCTGTGTTCATAATTCCATAAATTCTGATCCACAGCGGTACCGGCTAAAATGTAGCCCCAAAGCCTCCACTGTGTTTTAAAGATAACTGTAGATGCTCGTTGTTCCTCCTGAACTCGTCCGTTTAATTTGATCCAGAAATTTCAAAATGGGACCCGTCACTCTATCAGACCTGTTACCACCTATTTTCAGTGCAGTTCTTATGCAATTTGGCACACCTCAGCCTTTTCTCTCCTTTTCCCTTCCTGACAGTCTCCCATCCACTGAGACCATTTCTGATGAGGCTTCATTGAATTGGAGCGCTGTATCTCTCAGGTCCTGTGTCTGGTCTATGCTGGATTTCTTCCAGCTTCTTAAGGACGCAGCTTTCAGATGCCTTTTGTCTGCTGTAAATAGCTTTTTAGGTCTGCTGCTTTTTTTTTCTTTTGTCTTTCACTTGTTTCCTCAATTTTTTTAAGGACACATTGCACACCATGCCAAAATATAGCAAGTTTTCAGCTAATAACTCTTTGGGAATCACTTTGTTAGTGGAAAAATAATATTTTATGCCTGTCAAACTCTGTTATCTTTTGTATTAACCTTTTTTGGGGGCATTTTTTATAGATTCAAATGAAGAAATAAAATTAAAAATGTGTATTTTTGTCACAGGCTGCTAGTAACAAAGTGCCCAATGATACAATTTATAATTAGATCTTTGGTAATTTTTCTGTTATTTGTAGACCCAACACTGGTTCATCCCTTGAGTTAGGTGTTGGTTCTTTATGCATGAACTGAATGATTCATAGGTCAGTGTCAGTGGCTCAATAATCAGAACATTGGTCAAGTTCAAAGACTGGACTGAAAATGAGTAAAAAAGCAGCCAATGTATGTAAAGTCTGTCTGCTTGGAAGCAAAATTTAAAGAAATGAGTGGTGGCTCTAGACTTTTGCATAGTAATATATAGTTCATTATGGTCTTCAAGAGTACAACAGTACCCTTTAATTACATTAATATTTGTTTCTGTGTGGAGCAGAGGTATATTAGTGTGTTCCTCTTGCAGACTGGACTGCTCGATGTTAGAACTGCACTTTATTTTCCCACCAGCTGATGGCCAGATGTTGTCTCATAAATACTCATTTGATTGTCACAAAACAGCTGCGACAGTGTGATGCACACACTCACATGCACACACACGCACAGCTGCTTCTTGACTTCGTGTTTTGATTTTGACTTTGCAATCATCGATCTCGCCTGAGAAAAATCTCAGCGCGGTTTTCTCTCCTTCCCTTCCCGCATGTGTTTTTCAGATGTTAGAAAAGCAGGTTTGGACTTAAGGTAAAGAGCAAAACAGAGGCTAAAAGTTTTAATTTCCCTCGACCCTACTTTGCATTCTTTAGGAATTCATTAAGTATTCTTTAAGGTGTGACTCATCCAGTCGCTGAGGTCCAAATTAGAAGTTTTAGTATAGCTTATAATCCCCTTCTATGCATCATAGAGCAGTGAGATGTGTCAAATTGAAACAAATTGCAAGAATCAGTGCACCAAGAAGTCTCTCTGGCCGTGCAGCTTTACTTAATTTGATGAAAAAAGATGGAAACGCACTTCTTAAATGTTCTTTCTACTGTTCTTTGTGTTGGCTGCTCCTGCTCTGTAGAAAAACTCATGGAAGCGTGGAGCTCCCGTTAAAGAAAAAATTAACACTCATTTAACCTTTTACAAACACTGTTATGCTATAACTAGTTTTACAGAAAGGTATTAAATCTATCTGTTAAGGTCAATGTCATTATCGTCACTTGCTTAAGGCTTTTTTTGTGTGGTGAAAAATTATTCTAGCTAAATGCTCCTGTGGGGCCCCAAAAAACGCCCACACAGGTCTCACTCCTGATTGGTTACATTTAGAAAAAGTACCATTTTTTCATTGTTTACATGTCCTATCACACCCCAACAGAGGTGCAGGTCTGTTTACATCCTCCATCGAGTGTTGTCAGAAAATGTAAAGCTCTTGTATTTAATTGGCTTCAGCTGAGTAGATGTTCCTCGGGTATAACTTTGAATGCCATGAGCAAAACGTGGCATGTTCTGTCTTCCATGTTTGTGTAAGTCAAAGCAAGGACATAATTAACCATGTTTTGTCCCAGTTTCAAAATAATTAAAGTGCCTGAACTGAACTCTGCTGTGTTCTTTTGACTTAAATAAGATGTTCAGTCATTCTTTTTTGGATCCACGTGCTATCAAACAAGATGAAGAAGGCTGCTTCTCTCTCACATACTCCGTTCCCTTGTTGTTGTCCTTTTGATCTGACATAACACATTATCATTGAAATTGCAAAAGCATTAAAACCTTACTGGGTTGCTGAAACCTACAATGTTATAGAAACTGAAACGGCCAATCAGAGGGCAGCTTCTCTAAACACTAATTCCACTGTATGCTTGTCCAGAGTTCCTCAAATGGGTCTAATGATCCGAATTATTGATTTCATTTCCTTGCCAGGGTGTTAAAATAGTTCAGCTGTTTAGCTTTTTTTTAAACCATGCATCTATGAAGTGGTTTAACAGTGGAAAGAAAAAAGAGGCTTGGTAGGCTAACATCCAATGCCCTGTATAATTTTCAAGGTCAAGCATCTCTCCGTCTCAGGCTGTGCTAAACCAATCCCTCGTCATCAATCTGTTTGTGCTTTCCATGGATTGGCTCCAGCTGAATAACCTCTCAGTGGTATCTGATTTTTTTCCCCAATATTGTGATTGCTATTGCTTTCCCCACCAGAGTGTGACCTCTGATGGCCTGCAGCCAAGTGTAAAGCAGTAACCTTTTGCCCTTTCCTTATTGTATTCTCTTGACCAACCATAACAAATTTGATCAGTCTAGATTTTCAGGTAATTTCTCCTGGAAGACACTCTTAGTGCTGCAGCTGCTTGTTCATGTGAAAAAATGACCAAAACAGTCGTGTCAACAATGAAAAAAGACAGCGAGGGAGAGCAGTTAAAAACCCCGCCCCCTTTCTAACACCTGGCTGATTGTTCATTGGTCGTGAAAATTGGTTTGCTGGGTTTGGAAAACTGAAGAAATAGTTGGACACGGTACTGGAACTGTTTGTGGATCCATTTAATTATGGAACAATCCTTTTTGAAAGACTGTATTACAAGCGCAATCCATTTAGCAACACTGGTTCCTTCACTCCTTCTGACATGGGAACATCCCTTCAATCTGAAAAATGATGGGATTGTACATCTGCAGTTTTTTAAATGCCCTATTCACCCTCTACCTCATTCCCCCTACACCCCACCCACTGTCTCATTTATTTGGGACTATGCAGTTTAACCATGACTAAACAGCATAGCTGAGCAACAAGGAGAAGTCCTCTGTATAGTTTTTTTTTTTTTTTCTGGAGGTAGCCCCAGAATTTGGTATGGTTCGATGGTTCCATTATTTAACTGAAAAAAGTCACTCCTAATAGAGCCTTTTGGAACACCTGTTTGGTCCACAAGGACTACAGTAGTCCTTAAGGACATCCTTGCTACGTGTTGCAATTACAGAGACAATTTATTTATCTACAGAGTTGCTGCTGAGTGCAAACCTGGTTTCATAATTTCCATAACATCTATTGGATATGAAAGGTTCATGAAGGAAAGATGGAGACTGACAGGAAGCAGTGATGGTGAGGTGAAAGTTGAACATACCAACTGATAAAATCCATCCCTCACATACAAGTTTTTACCAAAATAAAATGGATTTCGTCTTGAGGACAGGAGATTCTGAGAGATATTTATTCCATACCAAATCTTAATATGCTGACTTAACTAAAAATCATTACTCAACAGTAATGTGCAAAAGTCTTGAGTAACTCTTCTTTATAGTTTGCTAGAAATGTAGGACATGGATGCAGTGATTTATTGAAACATCTGCAAACATACATGGAAATACAATATAGAAGACAAAAGGTGTGTACAGTTCTAATGAGCTTCAGTGTCAATATTTACAGTATTTGACCACCTTTATTCTTCAACACAGTCTGAGCTCTCTGAGGCAGCTTTCTTGTCATTTTTATAAGCAGTGTTCAGGAATAGTTCTCCAGGCTTCTTGAAGGACATTCAAAGCTCTTCTTCGGATGTCGGCTGCCTGTTGTTCCATTCATTGTCGAGATGATCCCACACAGCTTCAGTTATGTTTAGCTCTGGGCTCTGGGGAGGCCAGTCCATGAGCGATAGTGTTCCTCTGTGTGTTTCTCTGCAGGTATGCTTTTACTGCATTGGCAGTGTGTTTGGGATTGTTGTCATGTTGAAAAATGAAGCCGTTGCCAATCAGATCCTTTCCAGAGGGTATTACATTGCAGATCAAAATCTGATGGTACTCTTCAATGTTCATAATTTCCTCAGTTTTGACAAGATCTTAAACACCACCAAATGACATGCAGACACAAACCATGACAGATAGGTTCTATAGATGGCTGTAGACACTCACTGTGGTGCCTCTGTCCTGACATACCGACGATGATTGGAACCAGAAATTCTAATCAAATTGGGATTTATCTCTCCATCAGACCTGTTAGCACTGATTTCAGTCCAGTTCTTATGTAATTTCAGCTCCCTGTTTGCCATCCTGCCACTGAGGCCTGATGAGGCTTCAGTGAACAGTAGACGGATCAGCTGAAGATCCAGATCTCTCACTTCTTTCGTTGCCCTCAACTTGTCCACTTTCCTCAGATTTTAGAGGATGCACTGCACACTGTGCCAATCACAAAAAAGAAATCACAAGAAAGTCTGACTCCTCAGAAGCTAAATTTAAAAAAATGATGGGTTAGCTATCTACACATTACACAAATGATCTGCTGGGCCATGGAGACCAGTGGAAACCCATGGAAACCAATGCCATGAAACTCTTGGCACTCAGCTTTTGTGCAGATGTTAATGCCAGAGGAGGTTTGGAGTTCTGCAGCTGTTGAATCAGCTGAGCGTTGGTGACTTTTTACGCACTGTGTCTCAGCACTCAGTGACCCCATGTCTGAACTTTGTCACTTTGTGGCTGAGTTGCTTCCACTTTGCAATAAGACCACTTACAGTTGACAGTGGTATAGCCAGGAGAGAAGAAATTTCACAAATGTATTACGGCACCATGCTCCAATTCAGAGAGCACTTTAGAGCAGACTATTCTTTCACAAATGTTTGTAAAATCAGAGCTCGGTGATGATGTTATACACCTGTGGCAACTGGACTGGAAACACCTGGATTCAAGGATGAAGAGGTGTGGTCCAATACTTTTCTCCCTGTAGTATATGTATGAGGACCAACAACTACACCAAGAAAACTTCATCAGTTTTCTCAAATTGATGTATTCCCTGCAGGGCAGAAGGAGCACTAGTTATGAAAAAAGGGCAAAAAAAACTTCTGTATTCCTCATTTGCATAATATTTGGTAAATAATTCATCAGATCATCAGGATCTCTTCCACATGGGAACAAAAGTTTTGATGACAGTGTGTCGATGCTCTCTGACTGAGCTCACCCCACCTGTCATCAACATTATCTGTTAACTGCACTGTTTTATTCTGCAGAGGAAAGGAAAAATGTATTATTATTTTTTTTACTGTTCATCTACTGATTATAAAGCTACAGTGTGTATCATAATTGTTGCATATTTCATCAAAAATACATCACGTCTTCAGTTCAAGCAAATGTTTAGTGAGATGAAATAAAAAGTTAAAAAAAGAAATGTATTTTTATTTGAGAAAAGCTTAAAGAAAGACATTAGGAAATATGCCACTGTAAAATAAAACTGTCTTTTTATTCATATATTATTTAGTAATATACATCATGAGATAAAATTAACTTGATTAGTTAATAATTTACTTATTTACCAACACTTTGAAGCATCACATCAGCATTTTTTATATTAACTGACTGAATATAAGGAGTGAAATTTTCAGTATAAACTGATGACTTCAAATTTGTGGATATTTCTAATTATTACATTTGAAGCTGTTTTATGGAAACTCAAACACCTGCCAGGTGGGTACATACGAGCAGCCGGCTCTTTGGTGACACACATCAAAACAGCTTTTAAGTGTTTGCTTCACATCCGGTGTGGAGCTTTTGAAACATGTTGGGGCTGCCTGGCTCATTAACAAAGGCAACAGAATGGACCCTCGAACAGGGCCGATGTCAAAGGAGAGCAATTCCCCTCTGCGCCAGAACTGGGGCAGACATTTTGGATGGTGCTCTGATCTCAGTCAAATGAAGACCCACATAAAATCCCCTGATTGAAAGACAAAATATAGACCAGCTTGATGCTAGAGAGTGAATATGGAGCAAATATCTGTGATGCTAATCAACATAACAATTACAAGGTGAGTGCTTTCAAGATGATTTCTCCTTTGGGGTGAAAGGCAATAATTTTTACAGTGTGATTGTTTAGTGCTCCTCAGGAGCTGACTCTGAGCTTGAGATCTCTTCTGTGTCATTTATTATTTCATTTGTCTGTAGAAATATGGTCTCATTATTTTTCAGCCAATTCCGACCCGATCGTTACCTGTCAGCACTTTTTGCCGAAACTAGCTTCGCACACTAGAAGCTGTTTAACGCTAATGGACAATCCCTCTTCCTATTGTGCTCAACATGCCATCTGATGTGCCATTTTGACTGACAGAGGAATGGAGGGCCAATTTGCAAATGCCGTCTTCCAGAGCATCCACTGCGGAAAGACATTCATCAAAAGCTCGGTGCCCTTTTTCTTGTCTTCTTGTCATATTATCTGTACAGTGCTGTCAGGGGCACGGTGGAGTTGATCATACTATATATCAAAGCCCTGCATGGGCAGATCACTTGAATGATGTAAAGTATGGGTGGGCAATTAATGTCCACTTCCTCTTCTTTTTTTCCCTCTTTCATCTGGAACTTGGAGTTAGCAGTTTGAGATAAAGTGCTTCAGACAACTGTTAAGTCAAGTAAGGGCAGGGAACTGGGAACCACCACTAACACAGTGTCCACACTAAAGCAAACTTTCAGTAGTTTTAATACCTGCTCAGGTGTCTTTGTAGAAGACACAGCCGAGTGGCTCATTTTATCATAAGGTGTATTTAGGTGTAATCAAACAAGAAAGCAAGCGGCAACTTTTTGGTTTCATCCCGACATTTAAATTTCAACAATATCATTAAAAAAAACTTCAAATTAAACAAATATCATGGAGCGGAAAATGTATTGTTGTTCTTTCCTAACTTGTTCAGAGCATGTCACAACAGATTTATCTGTCAACAATAAAAACAGGTGACTTATAAAACAATGAAACTCCTGCAGTTTTCATGGGTGTGTGTTTTGGGGGATGAGGATATGATTCGCTTTTGGAGCAAGTCTCAGGTGACCGATTGAGCAATGGCAGTATTTTGGCACAGCTAATTTTTTTATGATGATGCTGCATTATTGTCTAATTTACTCTAAAGTCCATCACACTGTAGTTTACAAATAAACATCATATTATATTAAAGAAGACTTGAAGCCAGCAAATGAGATCATAAACTCAGGAAAGTGTTTACTGAGGTCACAGATCAAGTGATCAGTAAGGCCATTTTCTCATAAACTTGTGTACAATTGTGTTTCTTTTTGCGATCAGAAGAGCTGCCCTCTGCTGGCCATCAGAAAGAATGCAGGGTTCAGGTGCTTCACTGATATCATGCAAATCTTACGTACTTGTACAGCTCATGAAAAACTTGTGAAAAGTTCTTTTTTTTTAAAGAATGTAATTCTATTCATTACATATAAAGTGAAATATTAATAAATATATATACCTGCTAACATTTCCTTGGTCCACCATGTGAATTAATCTGATGCTCGAAATATGCTCCGCATGACTTTTCTCTCAGGTCGTTCGTGCCCCACCTGTCATGACCCTGTACCCCACAGTTTGAGAAACACTGTTGTGGGGGAATTTTGTCCCACCCTTCTTAACAGTGTTGCTTCAGTTCATTGAATTTAGCAGGCATTTGTTTATGCACATCTATCTTGAGGTCCCAACACAGTATTTCAGTCAGGTTGAGGTCTTGACTTTGTCTGGGCCGTTGCAACTTCCTCGATTATTTTCTTTTTCAGAAATCCTGATTTGCTGCTGTTCTCAAGATCATTGTCCTGTTGCACGACCCAGTTTGGGTCAAGCTTTAGCTGTCAGACAGATGGCCTCACATCTGACTCTACAATACTTTGGTATAAAGAGGAGTTCATGGTCAACTCAGTGACTGCAAGATGCAGCCCAAATCATCAGCCCTCCACCACCGTGCTGACAGTTGGTAGGAGGTGTTTGTGCTGACATGCTGTTTGATTTTGGCTGAATGTGCCACTGTGCATTACAGACAAACAGCTCCATTGTTAGGGAAGTCTTGTGGTTCTTTTCCAAACAAGCCATACGTGTCCAATCTTTTTCTAATTTTTCTGTCACGAACTTTTTAACATCCTAACTGAGGCCTGTGGGGCTCCTGGGTTTTTTTCAGTTTCTCTGGCCTGCCCTTGGGGTGAATTAGCTGGGCCGTCCACACCTGGGAAGATTGACAACTGTCTTGAATGTTTTCTGTTTGTGAATAATCTTTCTCACTGTTGAATGATGGACTTCAAATTGTTTGGAAATGGCCTTAATACCCTTCCCAGAGTGACGGGCAACAACAATTGCTTATTTAAGATTGCGATGGCTAAATGCTCCAGACCTGCACACTGTGACATTTATAGAGGTGCTCACATTTACTACTGATCAGTTAGTCAAGTGCATTTGATTAGCAGCACCTGGCTGCTGCTTATCCTCTTTGTTCTCATGGAAGCAGTAAGGGGATACTTAGATTTTTACACATTGTGTACATTTTGGCTTAATTTTTGTTAAATAAATAATAACACTGGGTAATATGTCGTGTTTTATTGCTCAAAAGGTTATAGTAACCTGATTTTAAGACCTGCTGAGGACCAGATGATTTTTATTATGTCCTTATATGTAAAACCTTACAAAAGGGTGTGCTACTTAACTTTATATGTAATGAATACAGAATATTTTTATCTTTTAAATTATGAAGGAAGTATTACTTTGATGAAATAACTTTCAGAGATGGTGTAGTCCATGAAAACACATTAAAAACTGTATTGTTTTGTTACATTTGATCACTTGAACAGTCCAAATATGTCAAATTTAACCTGCTAATCTCTTTGATTACCTCGTTAATAAAGCCTTTAATGAAACATGTCACCATTTAACAACTGTTTGTTGTGTGTTCACCTTACAATGGAACCTAACAAGTAATGCATGGTGATAATAATACTACTAAAAAAGCACCAGCGAGATCAGTTTCATAACTTAAGTGCATTAAATGTTGCAAAGGACCCCATAAATATCATCAGCTTGTTATGTGAAATCTCTCTGCTATAAAAGTAATAACAGCAGACCTTGGTCAAACAGCATTCACCTTGATCAAATGGCACTCAAGCTGGCTGAAACAAATAAATCTTGGCAGTAGTTTTTGTCTGCACACCAGATGGATGAGCTTTGACATGCAGGATAATAACTGAGTGAATCAGGACAGCAGACTTCATGCAATGACAGTAGAGTATTTGAAAGTCAATTTAATACGGTTTTCTTTTACTGTCAAATTACCTGTCTGGATGTTTTAATGTGGTAATGCTCCCCATCTGCTGTGTCAGATTTGGCCACAATAAAGCACATTTTTAAAATGATTAAACCTTTGAGAAATTGAAAGAGGCTGTGTTTTCTTTTCTTTTTTTAATGCTATTAACCATCCCCCACTCCCAATATTTCTCCTTTCTGTGATCTGTAGACACAAAATGTTGGCTAAATAAACTTCCATTTATGACAAAAGAAGACATTTGTAGTGTATTTGTAATAGAAACCTGCCATTAGCACATGTAGTACAAGTAAAATCCATTAACTGTATATAAAAGATGGGCATGGCCACTGTAACAGTACCCACCGATTAGTAAAGTCTCACTGTGTGTTGGTGTTTTTAAACTAGACAGAACCAGACACAGGAAGGATCTTACTGAGGGGCACTGTATGGTCCACTGTTTTCTATGGCAAAGGGGGCAATAAAAGAAGTGGAGAGGTGCTTTTCTTTAGTTTTAAGAGCTCTTATTATGGCTGCCACTAATACTTCTAGGGAACCTCACCCATTTAGGAACCTTCTTAAGCAAAATTGACCATCTGACCAGAAATGGGGACGAAAGTGGTACCCTCAAAACACAGAAAGTGGTGCATGATTAGATGTTATAACTTAAACCATGATCTTTACCTAACACATTTTGGTGCCTAATCCTGTAACATTATGTGAAAATTAAATTCACACTAGGTAAAAGTTAAACTATCACCCCTTTGGCCTCCTTGAAGAAAAACAAATCCAGAGAAGAAATTCATAATCTGAAACTAATCTTACAGAAAAGCTAAAATTTATAGACCAAAACCAGAATTTTGATAGTAAATTTCTAATTTGGTGAAATAAAGCAGAAAACCTATATATGTGATATGTGAAAAATCTGGAATTAAATTCATGAAGCCAAAGTCAAATGTATGAAAAGTTTCTTGACTTTCATTTACGCAGAATTTTGAAAATAAATGAGGAAAAATAGTTGCTTTTTAGGAAAATCTCAGCCTGAAATCATAATTCAACAAGTTCTATTTTTTAAAACATTCTCAAGTCTGACTTTTAAATCATAATTGACAAACCTGTAAGACAGATTGTGAAATGATAGTTTGCATTTATAGATAATATTTTCTTGGAGCTACGGTGAACTAAGAAAATATCATCTTAAACAACCCTTTTATTTTGCTGTAAACTGAAAACATTTGGGTTTGACATCAAGCCTAAGCTGTGACATCACCTCCACTGTGTTTCACAGATGAAATCGTATGTTTGGGATCATGAGCAGATTCTTTCTTCAAACTTTAGCCTTTCCATCACCTTGGTAAAGGTTCATCTTTGTCTCATCAGTCCATAAAACTTGTCCCAGAGCTTCTCTCTTTCTCAGTAAATTCCAGCCTGGCCTTCCAGCTCTTCTATCTAATTAGTGGTTTGCATCTTCTGATGAAGCCTCCGCACTTAAATTTATAAAGTCTTCTGTGAACAGTAGGTTGTGATCCCTTCACTCCTGCCCTCTGGAGGTTATTGCTGATGTCACTAACAGTTGTTTTAGGGTCTTTCTTCACAGCACTTACAATATTTCTGTCATCAGCTGCTGTTGTTTTTCTTGGTCTTCCTGCTCAACATCTGTCACTTAGAACACCAGTGACAACATTCTTCTTCAGGACTTTCCAAATGATTGTTGTATGGCCAATGTTTGTGCAATGGCTCTGATTGATTTTCCATCTTCTCTCAGCTTCACAGTTGTTTGTTTCTCACCCACAGACAGCTCTCTGGTTTTCATGTTGGTCACTCCTCTAACTATAAATTCACAGTCTGCACAGGCAAAACCCAAATCTGAAACTGAGCGCAGACATTCAGCGTTATTTATTGTTTGAATAATCAATGTAACAGGACACAGCTGGGCAACAAAACACACCTAAATGCAGTCCTTTCCCTACATTCAAATTTTACTGAACGTCAAATCAAAACTTCCTCCCTGGTCCAAGATATTTCTACAGTGCCTGAATCCTTTTCACCTCCCCCGCCACGTGGATGGGCTTTGATTTATAATGCTAAAGTAAACCAGCTGGGGCATGTTTGCATAGACACACACACACACACACACACACACACACACACACACACACACACACACACACACACACACACACACACACACACACACACACACACACACACACACACACACACAGAGCTTGTGTGTGCACTGATGCGTGAATATACACCAACAGCAGCATTGCCTCTACAGACAACTTCTAATACACTGTTATCTTGGTGTTTTTTCCAACTCGAGACTTATCGAGTGCAGCTGGAGGCATATGACCAAAGAAGCGGGGAGCAGAGATGATTGATAATTAAGTGAAGTACCTGTATCGGTGACGTGGGTGGATGAGTGAGAGAGAGAGAGCGAGAGAGAGAGAGAGGAAAGGAGGCGGGCCGGAGAGGAGAGCGAGGTCTTGCCTCTTGTCTTGCCGAGGCTCTTTGATTCAGTGGCAGTGGCTGAGACATCCCTGTTACCGGCCACTGTGAACCGGGTAAGTCCTCATGTTCTTCTTATCTCTCTTTAAATCTGAGCATTTACCCTTTGTCTCGTTTTAGAAATTAGTAGAAGTTACTTCTTAGCTCTGGGAGTCGAAAGAAATAAAGTTGAGGCATAAGATGGAAACAGATGAGGCGACAAAAGGCACCACAGCCGCATATTTGAGATCTCCGTGGAAGTCGAGATTAAGAATGAGCTTTTTTTTTTTAACCAGAGTGACCAAAATTGGTGTTTTAAATTATATGAATATAGAAATATTTTGTACTTTCCCGATGCTGAGGCGCTCCAACAAGCCAAACGGAAACTTGGGCGCTGTCCATGGTACTGAAAGTGTTCGCGTGTTTAAAGTCGATCCAGTTGTTGCAGCTTATCTCTATCTGTATTGACAAACTTTCTCATGGATAATCCTTCTCTTCTCCACAGTGTAACTAAGAGCCCTGATCATGCTCGAGATCAGCAGCTCGTGGCAAAGAAAAGACAGATTCCCCTGAAGGACTGAAGTGTCTTTATCGTGTTTCTGTGTCCAGAAATTAAACGAGACTTTTGGTCAAATCGAACTTTCATAAGAAAATAAGCTCTTTATTTGAATGACCACAACGTGTGAAGATGCACTGTGTGCCCGTTGAGCTCAAAATCTGGCAGTCAAAGTCCGTGATCAAGAGCTCGGCACAAACAGGAGTACCCGCGATGAAGAAACCCGCACGAAGCTCCACTCGGTAAGAAGTGGAAGAGTGTTATTCACTGAAGAACGAGAAGAGAGTGGGGGCCAGCAAACAAACACCAGCGCGTCATCAAATGATGGGGATAAAACACCTTCTGCTTCTTTTGATTTACTTAGACCCTCTGAATGTCCTGTGCACCGCCACCGCCAACAAAAAGAGCAAACATCCGCCGAAGAGGAACTCAAAGGTGAAGGAGGTCAACGACAATACCACCGCGGTCCCCCTGGCCGCAGCCGTCCCGGGGAAGATCACCCAGGTCCAGGCTCCCTCGGTAGGCGCGTTCCAGCACGACACCTGCATGGGCTACTACGACGTGAGCGGGCAGTACGACAAAGAGTTCGCCTGCAACAATACCGACCACCGCTTCTGCTGCGGCAGCTGCTTCCTGCGCTTCTGCTGCGCGGACCGGGGGAAGCGGCTGGAGCAGAAGAGCTGTACCAACTACAATACCCCGGACTGGATCAAAACTCAGCCGCCGTCACCCGCGCCAACGGGTGACACTTACGACCCCGAGCTGGACCAGACCAATACCACGGTGTACATCACCTGCGGGGTCATTGCGCTCATCATTGCCATTGGGATTTCTGCAAAAGTTGCCTACGATAAAGCCACGAAGCCCCCTCAGGAAATGAATGTGCACAGGTGAGATCTTTTTGTTTTTTTTAATGTTTCCCCACGCTAATGTGGGGAAATGAGAAAGTTTGAAAAAAAAAAGTCCTTAATGTAATTTCAGTTTTACATTTGTGTACCTCTCTGTACTTGTTTGAGGACGTTTACTATGTATATATATATATATATATATATATATATATATATATATATATATATATATATATATATATATATATATATATATATATATATATATATATATATATATATATATATACCTGAACCTGTGTTTCATGTAGAATTTTGTTGAATAAGAATTTTAGAACAATTCTTAAAACCAGTTTACGGGTTATCTATGATCAAATATTTTAAAGACTGACAAACTCCAGTCCACATTCAGACTTTTTGTTGTCAATTCCCTCCAATAGCTTTAAAAGAAAATCTATAAGGCTGTTCTCATGGGGAATCAATTAATCCATAGCAACCTACATAACTTACAGCTGCAATATCATGGGTTCAATCTACCCCATGACCTTTTAACATGTGCCATTACTCTCTTTCCCAGAGCCTTGCTTTAAAAAAAATGTCATAGCTATCTTTACAGAGCACACATCCCATTCTGTGGCAATCCTTGAGGGGCAGTGATGGTATTTTATGTCTATCAAACCTCCAGGGAATAAGCCAAATGCCACAGAAACCATTATAAGTGATCACGTTCATCCTGATGGGAGTGGCCTCTTCTGCGATCACAATTTATCTGAATACTCAAAGCACCAGTAGTTGTCACTGAATTGCTCAGTGAATCTTAAAGCCACCTAAAAACACATCCTGTAGCCATTTCAGTCACAAGCTGAACAAATTGCTGTATGATGCAGAAACAGGCCGAAGGCAATGTTTGTTTTCCCCTGATCATCATCAGAAAGCCAATTATTTGATATTTCCCATGCAAATAACTGCTGTTTCCAACCCTTATGTTCTGAATCAGACCTCTTAGACAGTTTTTTCAACTTCTAAGTTGTCTTTGTTGCCTAAAAATAATTCAGCTTACTAAATAATGGGCATAATTGAGCATTTGGAAGAGTGCTGTGGTTTAGATAGCTTTGTAAAATCTTGCAATTTTCTTGATAACCTGAAGTATTCATGAAAATCTGCTTAAAAGTGATGGAAGAAAACTTTCTTAGATTATTTCAGTTAGACCTTTAATAAATTATAAAGAATAACTGTTTTTTTCAGGGCTGTATTGACTGCAGCCTGGAAGCAGCCACGTAACTATGGATAGATTCATATTAGAGTACATGTCCGCAGGATACGTCATTTCAACACTTTCCATTTATTTTCTATGCAGTGCATTCTGGTAGCACTGCATTGCATTTTAAGTGAGAGAGCATGCAGGGCCCTGCTCACTATTTGTATGAAATTGAGTTACTTTAAGTAAATCACACACACAATCTCACACCTTTCACAATTTCTTATTTTAATTCAGCATTATAGCTTTGGCATGCATTGTAGTGAAACTAAACATAAAGGGATTTTCCTGCTTTCACGGGAACATTGGCATTAAAAATAAAAGCAATAAACTCATTCTTCTGTTCCTCAGATTCAAGCAAAAGATAACTTGGCCTGCTCTGCTCGCAGCTGAAACCTTTTAGAGTTAGCAGAAGAAGACCTGATTAGGCAGACATGGTGACTTTGCTGAGGTCATGGTACAGGGTGGTGATTGTATAGCTATGACATCATAATGTTACAGAAGTTTTTATAGCTTTATATATGAACAGTTTTTTTTTTTATTTCAGCTGTGTGCATTTCTCAGAGGAATGACTTTCATAGCATTTATTTAGCACATCAACCTTCTATTGTTTTGAATTTGGCTTCCACCTTAAATTTTTTTTTACTGTTATTATTAGATGAGTGTTCTTCCACAAGGAGTACAGAACATGTGAATTGGAAAAACCACAATCTGTTTTACTGTTTGACAGACTATCCATTATGCATGTAGCTGCAATCTCAAAATGTATCTGTTGGCATTTTCCCATGTCTGATGCGTATTCATCATCACTGAAGCAGGTATTAAAAGAATAAATGGGTATTTAATTAGGCTTCGGTTTGACTAAAATTTCATTTTCCACCCACAGTTAAAGAAAATTTATAGTCAGTCAGTCACTGCTGTTGTTCAAAGGCTCTTGAGTCACCTCCTATTAACCACAGTTGATTTTGGACAGAGCAGGGGAGGACGTCTTGTTTCTCTGCCAAAGCACAGAAGAAGACTCGATGATAATTGAGCATTGTTATGCCTGGGTCATGAAACTTCGTTGCCTTCTGATTTGAAAATGTCGAGGGAGATTACTCAGCTGTCTTTCTCAGAGAAACGAGGCAAAGGGTTCTTGATAGAAATTGTCCAAATTCAAGCTCTCACAAACAACACAAAGAAACCCTTTCAGTAAATCAATTATAGATTCAATTTAAGCTTGAGTGTTGGCTTTTTCCTTTCAATAGCTGGCACAGCAAGCTTTTAATATCCATATTGACTTTATTATACAGTATTGTGCTTGAAATCGACACAAAAATAACAACAAATATAATTTTTTTTCATTCTCCACCCTGAGAAGTGAAGCAATGTTTAGATTTATGTCTTCATACTGCTTTTCCATCCTAGCCATGGGGCGTACATTCAAGTGGATCTGCTTAATGTCACCACTTCAATATGAGGGCTGGCATTGAGAGTTTAGAGAGAGGACAATTAAACGAGGAGGCACGGCCTGCTGGGTGCTCAGTAGCATTTCCCTTCTTTTTATGATTTATTTATTTTCACCAACCATTTGGCACATAGAGCTGTTGTAATGATGTCTGCTGGAATAGACCTCAGAGGCTGGCAGCAGACATTCATGCTGACAGCCGTGACCACAAAGAAGTAGTGGAACATGGGATTAGCTTTATATTTGGCAAGGGTCTGCTCCTGAAAAGTGTGAGCGTCTCTCTTAATTTCCGGTGCTTCTCTAAAGTGATTTAGGCTCCTACCTCTGTGACTGAGGGAGGAATGTGAGCAGAATATTGAGCTGTTGGCAGACCTTTTCTGTTTGGTCTGTGACCTTCACCGAAACACAAGAAATGTGAGTGAGAGCTAAAGTTTTATTGATCACTTTTCACAGAAAAAAAATGAGATACACTTTATGCCAGCTTGTGTGTGTTTGGGGCAACCTGTTTAGCATGCGGTTAAAACAAAACCTTATCTACATGTAACCCTAAGACAGGTCACCTGGAACCCGATGGATGCTCAGAGACAAATGAAAGGCATCTTGCAACAGTATGACTCAGTTATGTGTACATAAATGGGCAACACTGACATTAGAGGATTATTAGAATCTTTTTATTTCTGATTCTTTTCAAATGCGTTTGTGACAATAGGAAAAAAAAAAAATGAAATATCACCATTCCTATCCTTTGAGAAATTTACACTGAAATTGTTACATATACACTGCTGCTATTACATCCCAGTCGTAATAACAGTGAGTGAGTTTAACTGTGGTGTTCCCCAAGGACAGATTCTTGGCCCACTTTGCTTCCCATGGTAATCATGTTTCTCAGTCAGCTAGAGTCTGCCTTAATTTTAAAATCGCTAATACTCTTGCTCTAAAATATAACCAAAATTTTTAATGGGCAACTGTGAAAAAGGTCTTCACAAATAAGGTTTGTAGGCTCCATATTTTTCTTATTGCATCCTAAAAGATTCATACTTAGAAAAGATTTTGTAGATATTGTATAAAGCCTAGCTCTCGTGCTTATGGGACCACTGACATATAGTTCATCTGAACTTGTAACCTAATTTTAGGACCTTACTTATTTTTACTTGTAGTGTTTTCTTACTTACAGAATCTTTTTCTTAAATAAATGTGTAATAAAATTTACAAAAGAGTTAAGCATATTATTATATTATAATTCTGTATAAAAACAGTAATAGAATTTATAACAATTGCTGTTTGTAAGAAGCTGAAACTTTCTTCCTTAACAATTTGTTGTTTTGTCTTATAAGATACATGATGAAAGTTGGGCCCGTTCTTGCAAACTATACAGGATGTACTCCTGCTGCACACAGCGAGGTATCAACTGGGACAATGCAAAATCAGGTCGCTTCTGTCTGTGAAAACGAAACAGCCAAAGTGTGCTCATCCTGGAAGGGAAATTCTATTAATATACAGTATATCTCCCAAAGTCACAGAGTTATGGAAAAGTGGACTGTGTGGTTCCTTTAGGTTGACATTGACACAGTTACATTGCCCTTTTCCTTTAAGAAAACCCACTGCTGGCACCCCATGGTGTAGACAGACACAGAGCCTCCAAAAAGTTGGAATCATTATATTAGTGGAATATCACTTTTATTTGGTGGATCCAAAGAAAAGACACTGACTTAACACCTTGTAAATAGGCCTTGAGTCTGGCACAAATAATAATCCGTATCTTGTGTATTGCTTTATTGACCATCTGACTCCCTTGTGACTGTGGATGTAATTAGGATTTCCTTTTTGCCTTGCTCCAAACCTCTGTGGCTCAAATTGAAGCTGCAGCTAAACCAATTAGGAAGACCTAGGAAAAGAAAATATTCGTAATTGGAAAAGAGAACACATCAGTTTCTGTTTTTAACATCGGTGTGATTTCCTTCCAGAGCCCTGGCTGACATTCTGAGACAACAAGGACCAGTTCCGATATCTCAGTATGAGCATGAAAACATTGCAGCGATTGACGGGTCCCCCAAAGACGAGACACCAGTCAGAACCTCGAAGAATCATTACACACCTGTGCACACTAAGGCAGCGAACCACGGTAGGTGACACTGCTTTGCATTTATAGGGATCAATGTGTGTGTGAAGGCTGGAAACTGTCTTTATGTGTAGCTCTCACAGTGTGTCCATTTACAGATCCAGCTTTATGTGATGCGCAGGCATTAAGCAACGTAAACACAGATTGTCATTAATCTGCCACAGCATCCTTTGATTGGCTTCCACTGAAACAGATCCTTTGCTCTGCGTTGTTCTTAAGAGGCAGTGTATAAGGGGATGCATAAATAAATTGCAAGGCTTTGTCTGAGTTCTCCTCTTACTCATGCTGTGCTCCCATAAGCCTACTCAGCACTGGCTAAAAATTGAGATGCAAACTATTGTCTTCTGCAGGATTGCGCAAGCTTTTTGTCGAGAGAGAACTCTCGTGTAAAGCCGTTCCTCCTACTTTTAACTTGTTGGTCTCCAGATCCCTGCTCCAGGGATGGGCTTGTTTGCTAAGTGGCCTAGTATGGTGTCCCAGATTCAGCAGTGTAGTGTTTTACTCTGGTGTCACTCTGCCTTCACCGTTCTCTCCATCAGCACCACCACCCAACATGAAGCAAAGTGTCAGAAGAGAGCTCATACTGACAGCACTAAATAGCAGGATATCAGCACATGACTCATTTTTCTGCAACAGAGTGGCTTTATTTTACTGGCATATATGACTGAAATGGAGCTGTTCAGACGGGAGAAGCCATAATGGCCCATGAGTTTGTGTGCAACAAAGTGCCAAACCTTACCTAACTGTAAAGTAGTTCTAGCTTAAACCCTAAAACCAAGTCTTAACCCTCAAACAAACAAAAATTAAACCAGTAGAAAGAAAGTTTTAAAGCAGTTTTAAAGCTGATCCATCTGGATAAAACATCAGCACTTTGACACACCTTTCAGAATAAGCTTCAGTGGCTCTGTTTGTCACTACAAACACTGAGTAAGGACTATTCCCCCGTGTGATTCACAAACTCACACATAATTTTCTTCAGTATATGGTAACACCCACAGAAAAGATGTCGGTAAATTATGAAACCTCAGTTTTATTACCCGACTACTGCTTGCTGAATGAACATGAGCAGGACCTCCCAGTGAAAGTGTAAATGCTTTTGAATGGAGAGCTTAAAGAGGAGGATGAAGGGTGTTTAAGCAGAGATGGATGCACAGCAAGGAAGACTTGAGTCACATATGACAAATTTTGTACAGTAATGGGAATTTAAAGTAAAACCTTTCTCTGTTAAGTGTTGCAGTATTAGTACCAGACATTTCCAGTTTTTACACATTGTACTGCAACATATTATTCCTACTACTCCTGTAAAATTGTTATTCCATAAGTTACAAAAGAATGAGTAGATTTTGTTTTTGCATGGCAGCACATGTTAGCAACAATACACTGCAGTCATTTTAGAGTAAAGAATGAGGTTTTGGGTAAAGAGGACTTATTATGTTTATATTTCAGTTCTATATTTTTATTCTTGGACTCTACTAGCGTCATTTACATGATTCACAGTTAATTGTGCAGCTCCTCAGTTCATCCACTATCTGTTTCAAACTGTGGATGAATTTAAATTTCTGTTTCACACCTTCTTTGACCCCGTGGTGTTTACTATTTAAGCCAAGGATAAGGAGAAAAAGGAAGAAAGATGTAGACGATCCCACAGGTGCAGTATTTTTTTGGCGGTCTGAAACCATCCTCTGGATCACTGCAACAAATCAGAGTTAATGGGCAAAGAGAATGAAGACAGATTTGAATAGACTTCTGTGAAACACTGATATACAACCATAAAAGAGAATAAAATATACTCAGAAGAAGCCACATTCAGTGGATGGCTTCTAAGTGTATGAAGCTCACTCTCTTCTCAATCTTTTTTTTTTATCACTTGTCTTTATATGCTGTGATTAAAAAATAGCCCTTCAAAGAATTATAAGCCTACAAGAGCCAAGTCATATCTCCCCAAAAGGACAGCGTTAGAAAAAGGGGAAAAACTCATTAAAAGAGGTTTATGACGTGTAGCAATAGTTGAGTTCTGGATATGAACTCAAAATATCAGCAGTAAGTTATGAACAAATCGCACTTGCTGTTCCGGAGGAGAAACTGTATTATAGCCCATGAAGATACGATGCTGATGGAGTGTGTCTTCTGGTGAGGGTAGTACACCTCCAGAACTGTCCCAGAGCGAGCATTATCGCTTCAATTTCCTGGAGTTCAGTTCTCTGCTCTCATTTTGTCCTCTAAAGTTTCGATGTTGCTGCGAAAATGGGCGACAAATGTCTTCCACGCTTTCCACACAGAGAATGAAATCATCTTTTTAAGACACTCACAGCAGCTGGGTTCATTTTAGCTTTGATGGAAAAAGGAAAAAAAAAAACACTATGGGATAAAATTTTCAAAGGATGATGTCACTGTCATCCATGATCATAAGGCTGGATGCGTCAATATGCTTGTAGAGCAGCAAAGATTTTTTTGTGTCTGTATTTATTTGACTAAATGCTATTTTAATAACTTGTACTCCTCAAGTTAACTTGACATTCAGAAATCATTATATATGTGAAGGAACACACTGTGGTGAACACAAAAGACATTAATCCGCTGCTTTAACAGCTTTCACTCCCCCCCAACAAAACCTTTGCACCACATTTTTAAACCTGGCTGGAGGGATTTGTTCTCATTCAGCCACAAGAGCATTAATGAGGCCCAGCACTGATATGGGCTAATAAGGCCTGGCTCACTGTCAACGTTGCAAAGGTGGTGCATGGGATTGCTACCTGACAGAACTGTCAACGCCTTACACTCGGTTTCCATCCTGAGCCTGGCATTGCCTTCACTCTAATGGATTTCTGTAGGTCAGGGATATTTGATTTTTGGTGCTGATTGGCTAATTGTTCGTCCTCCTGCAGCACTAATGAGGCCAATCACTTTTTCGAACTAGAAACCCCCTGTGCCATGTCAAGGTGCCAAACGAATCAGTCATCCTGGCGAGCAGGTCCAGAGGCTTTGACCCGGAGGAGAGAAAATATTTTCTGCGTGCAGCTGGTTTGATGCGTGGATTTTGTCATGCTTCAAGAGGAAAGAGAAAAAATGCAAACTGCCGCTCCAAAGCTGCAACAACACAATTGTTTAAAATATCATTTTTAAAGGAATAGTTTGTTTCTGGATATTAAATTTTTGTTTACTTACCAATTAGATCAGGTGACCCATATCAGTTTCAGGTGCATATAGGAAACACAGCTCTGCAACCAGCATTCACAGGGTGGGTGTGGAGTGTAGTGGGTGGGTGGGGTGGGTGTGGGGGGATCTGGAATGTGTCCTAGAACTCTGTGTATCTGGAGCATGACTGGAAGGAGAAAATTGCAAGAAGTTTAGCTGCAAATGAAGCTTGTCTGCTAACTTATAGCTAACATTTGTATATGTTGTGTATTGGCTGTGTGCAGCCAATACACAACAGGACCTAAAGGTGAACTTTACAGTTGAAATGTCACACCTTACACAGTCCATGTCTGGTTCAGGAATGATTAACAGTTATAAAGAAGTAAGATACTGCTGTTATTCCGGTTGCACAAATGTGTGGGACCTTTTTTGCTTTGTTGATGCTCACATGGATCCTGCTGCTGTATGCAGCCCTATAAAGCTGCAGGTACTTTAAAAACTCAGAGGAAAGAATCCTACAAATGCATCTCTATGCTATACTAAGTTATTCTGCTTCTGGCTGTAGTTGTACAGTACTTTCCTCTGCTGAAACAAAAGTACATAAAAGATATATTTTTATAAAACCATTACACATGCCAATGAAAACTTTAATGAGAAGGGAAACAGTATAATTGAAAGAACCTGAGCTGAGACTGTTTTGTCAAACTGCTGTTTCTAAATCTGTAGGCAATATTTACTGTAGGATGACAACAAACTGAACAGAAATGTTAGAGTTTTTTCTGCTACGCAGAGTGGATAAGGCAGTGTTTGGGAACAGTTCCAGAAAAATAAAAATAAGGCTCTATAGGCTCAGGCTGCTTCATGGGAGCAATTTATATCATGGTCACTGTTTCCAGCGACATACTTTTAGCCAAATGGCGTTGTCCTTGGAGTGTACAGAATTTATGAATCATCTGTGTTTCACTCGGTGAGAGGCAAAACATAGATATAGTACAGCATCCATACCTGCACAGACAGAGCACTCATTGTTAAAAATCAGTCACTAAATGCAGTGAAATATGTTAACTGCCATCCTTGGATGGTTACTGATTTCTTCGAAGGTCTCAAACTAACAGTGGTGGTCAAAGTGCGACAGTAATCAGGTTTTAGTCGTCCTCTGGGTTTGATAAAAAGAAACAAACGAGCTGTGTTGCTGAGGCGTCGGTGCCAAACTTCAGCGTGATGAAGACCAGGCCTAATGGTCCCAGGTGTTTCTTCTCATTATGATAATTTGAAATGCTGTTCGATCTTGGCTTCCCCTGGCCCAAAGGCCTGAGTGATGTTATTGACTTTGAAGTGGCTCTTTGGAGAAATAGACGTTTAACTGTTTGCTAGTTAATACAGAGAGAGAGAGCAGAGAAAGGAAGGAGGACAGGCTGTTTGAATCAACTCTACAAATTTGGAATTAAAGAAAAAATTCTGTTAAATAATGCTGCATTTTTACATTTTCTTTTAAGGCTCGCTTGTGACAGACAGGACCACTGAACATGGCCACACTGCTAGCAGACACCTTGTGTTCCTCCTTTGTGTTCACACTGTGCTCTCAGCCTGAAGAGGTGCAAATGACTGATTACAAATCTTTTAACACAGACGGAGTCCAATGGGGTGTACAACTAAGGTTTAACAAATTTCGTTGTTACACATATGTCTCCAGCAGCCTTAAAAGAGTTCAGTTTATTCTGAATGATATAATATCTTAACCATTTCCCCTCTGGAGCCAAAACCACCAGTTCTTCTTCCACTTCTTTAGTTACCTCAGAGAAAGAGACATGGGTGAAAAACAAACCCCTAAAATCTGCTGATTCTATTTACCACATGTTGACAAGCCAGTCAACCCACCTGAAAGTCACTTTTTTCACCTCGTTTAGTATTCTTGTCATCTGCAGCTACTCTTTTACAAAATGGCAGAAAGGACCAGGAATTCACTGCAGACACTGCTTAGTTCAAAAGTGCAGTTCAGTTCTTTCCAGCAGAGTGGTTTCAATCAGTGAATTTAAGGTCAGGAGGGGGTCAAAGAAATCCAGGTGGGTTAAACTTTGGTGAATGTTGCACTGGTAGCTGGAAACAAACTCACAAGAGTGAGACTATGTTTGAGCATTTACCAATCCAATTGATCTAGTTTCATTTTAATTATCTCAAGTAATGCTCCCATTTTGTCCAAACGTTTGGTCCAAAATAGGTCATTTAAACACCATTTCAGTGAGACTCACTAAACTGAAACAGGTCTCCAAAGGTAAATGTTTTTAAGAGTTGCAGATTTTCCTCAAAATTAAATTGAATTTTAAACTTAAGTATGGTTTTCTTTGCAGAATTATTACAAACATTAAACATATTTTGTAATTCTTTTGTTCATATTTTGAACTGATGATGTAATCAGTGTGGCAGGTTTTCCACTTGTGAGTCTCATAATGTTATCTACAGGGAAATGAATGGGACTTCAGAGCACAGCTTCATGCATGAATGCTTAGATGTCACCACTGCTGTGGTTGGGTCTCCCCATAAGATGCATGTTTTTAAATGCCAGCTGTCCTAAAAAAGTGCACAATAATCCAAATTGTTTTTACTTTTCACATAATATATGACAATCTCATAATGTGAAAACTTCATCTCAGTAAAAATTGGAAAATAAAATGTGAAATGCACAAGCTTTTTTTGTCATTAGGTGCGTCCCACAGAGTGTCAGAGACCGTAGGCTTTGTGTATGCTTCCTGGGTGTGCCGAGCACAAAGATACTTGCTAGAAGTGGATCAAATGTACACTATATTGCTAAAAGTATGCACTCACCCATCCAGATCATCAAATGCAGGTGTTCCGGTCACTTCCATGGCCACAGGTGTATAAACCAAGCACCCAGGCATGCAGACTGCTTCTACAAACATCAGTGAAAGAATGGGTCACTCTCTATTCCTGTCCCAACATGACTGCACACCAGCACACAAAGCAGGTCCCTAAAAACCCGGATGAGTGAGTTTGGTGTGGAAGAACTTGACTGACCTGCACAGAGTCCTGACCTCCACCTGATAGAACACCTTAAATGAATTGGCGTGGAAACTGTGAGCCAGGTCTTCTCTCCAACATCAGTGTCTGACCTCACAGATGTGCTTCTGGAAGAATGGTCAGAAATTCCCATAAACACTCCTAAAAATTCCCAGAAGAGCTGAAGCTGTTATAGCTGCAAAGGGTGGGCCCACATCATATTAAACCCTATTGATTAAGAATGGGATGTCACTCAACTTCATACGTGTGTGAAGGCAGATGAGTGAATATTTCTGGCAGCATAGTGTATTAAGAGATCAGTAACAGCAGGGAAGGATTTGCTTAACAGAAGTCAGTCTTACAATGTTTAGGCTACTGCCTTGTTTAAAGTTGTGAAGTAGATAATGTCAGTTTAGTTAAGTCCATATTACCAAGTGTGTATCTCAACTTGAGGCAACATAAACAGAATGTCATTGAAACTCTCAAATGTTCTCCTGAAATATTAATTTTCCACAATCTTTGTCTCACCAGGACATTATGGGAAAGAAAACCTGCGCAGTGGAGGCCAAGACATGCATAACTTCATCTCCTCTGGGTTTGTCACACTTGGACGTGGCCACTTGAAAGGTAGTCCATCCTCATTAACTGTTTTTCACTTCACAGTACAGTGAAGTGCAGAATAACAATCATTTCACTCACTGTGCCGTGCTGTCAAGCTCTCTCTGCCAAATGACTGTGTGCAGGACTGTGCAGGAAAAAAAAAAAGTCCAAGAATGTGACTTTTGTTTCAGCTCGGTGGAAGCTGGACGGTACAATTCATAATGGCTTGAAGTGACATCTTGCAAAGTTCCCCCCCACACACACACAGACACACATTTCTTATCTATGATTAAATCCACACTTCCAATGACAAAGTAACACTTGTAAACTCTGTAGGCAGCCCGTGTGAATGTCGCATGGCACAGTTGTAGATTTCCCTCCTATTGTCCTCTGAAATTCTAATAAATCAAAAGCAGCATCATATTAAACGAGAGGCGCCATAAACGAGAGGCCTTTTGTGTTTCTACAGCGCAGCACTCCATAGACGAATCGGGGCAGATGTCCTGGCAGGGTGATCTGGACATCCCCATGTCCTACGGTATGTTCCCTAAATGTTCCATTTTCCAGCTACACAACCTGTTTTCTGCTCACACCTGATAAGAGGAGTTGCTCACACTTCACGCACACACGGATCAGTAGAGTGCCCTTGGCTGATAATCACAGCTCGGTGGCCGGGTGTAGAGTGCCAGAGTTGTAATATTTTATTTATTCTTTAGTAGGTGGTTCTCAGAGCCAACATATTTCTGCTGGTGGCTGTTTGACAGCAGCTCTGAATGAATACGTTGGTCGGCTTTATTTGTATGACCTCTATGCACAGGTGAGGATGTCAGACATTAATAGGGCTGCTCTAATGCTTAAAAGTGAGCGTCTAGCCAGCGGATAAACACTTTTCAGCAGTGTGGAAGGTAAGTGAAAGGTTCTCGGTGTGTGAGTGACCGTGTGAAAGAATCTTACTTATTAATGCATGGAGGTTATGCTGTGAAGCTTGCAGATCTGATTGATTAAAAAGGTAAATTTTGTGGTTTGACATTGTGAGGAGAATCAGGCTGAAACATTGTATCACAAATGAATCATATGAAGAAGATTCTCTGTATCAAACGTGTTGTTACCACTGGGAAAAACTTAGTTTGCTGATGGCAAAAGGTGGCGCCTGGGCCCAGAACAAAGGAGGCATGACACCCACTTGCTGACTGTAAACTGTCCAGATAATTACCTGCTCTATTTGCACCAGGGAGCTGGCAGGGTAAAGTCTGCTTAATGTCCAGCGTGACTCATTCGGACATTTGGTTTCTTGCACACAGCTCTGCTGGGTAATGTTTGCAGAAGATCAGGGCTGTGGGACATGAAAAAAGCTTTTAATGGTGACATCTTATTCCTTGAAGAGTTACTGTATTTGTTTGTTTATTGTAAATGTCTTTAGTTTTCTGTTTTATTACTGGATCTTGAATCTGTTATTGAATCCTTTCAAATTCCTTAATCTAAAATGTGTGGTTGGCTCTGAAAAGCTCACTTTTAACAATGTAACTGATCGAAAATCTCAGGAGACTGCAGTTCAGACCCACGAAGGGCAGTTTGTTACAAGCTTGTCTTAAAGACAACTGTCACCACAGAGACACTAAGAGCTGTCTCCCCTGTGGAACGTGTGGTGGCAGGAGGCATATTTTGTTGAACTCATGATTGTAACCTGACAGTTTTATTTTAGAGTCCCAGTGGCTCCAGTGGGAAAATGGCTTTGTGAGATTAAAAAATATGTCTGGTGTCAATGAAAAGAGGAGAACAGTTCTGAACCGTTCAGCTTCACACAACCTGAAGGAGTTAAACTTGAGTTCAGCAGCTTGCAGTCCTAACATGTCCTCTCTGAAACCTCTGCAGCTCCTCTCAGTTATCGCTGCTTGGGCTTTCTCACCGAGCTAAAACTCAGTGAATGAGTGTGTTCTCTGTCTGAGAACCATTCACTTCGGTTAGATTTGGATGAACATTCACTGTAAAATGAGCAAAAGCTCAAGAAAGGACTGTTGGAATTGTTGTATGTAACTTTATTCTGGTTTTTATGAATTATCATTTGTTTTCTATGTTATATTGTTGTCCTTTTTATCTTGATGAGGACACACACACACACACACACACACACACACACACACACACACACACACATACATGATTACATCATGTGAAGTGAGTGATGTTGTTACCTGAGCTTTGTGTAAACATACGTGATTTAATCATGTGAGCGAGTGAAATAAAACAGCTGCGAAGGAGGTCGTCCTTCGGAGGTCTTTTCCTCTTCGTTCCGAGAGAGCTTAGAAGATGGTCCCCCTGCGCAAGTAAAGTTAAGAGTTGCGTGCTTTGTTCCATGTTTTATAAAATGATCTGAACCTATCAAGGACCTGCTTCAAATTGCAGGATTTATGTAACTTCTGATCTATGTGAACAATTATCTTTGAACCTTAACGTAGACTTTTTTAAATAAAAGCCAAAATGAGTGCAGGGACGTTAATTCATACATTTCTAAAAAGGATCTTTTCTAGTCTTACTAGCCACTGAAAGGTTTGTACATTACTGTGCAAAAGTCTCGAGCCACCCCTCATTTCTTTATATTTTGCTGGGAAAATGGGAAATAGGTGCAACACGAAATCAGTTGAACAAGCTTGAAAGTGAATATTTGGTATGAGCATGTTTATTCATACACAGCCTGAACTCTGAGGCAGCTTTCCTGTAATTTCTGTAAGCAGTCTTCAGGAACAGTTCTGCTTCAGTAATGTTGAGGTCTGGGCTCTGGGGAGGCCAGTTCATAACTGATAGTGTTCATTGCGTGTTTTTTAGCCAGACATGCTTTTACTGCATTGGCATTGTGTTCGGGAACATTGTCATACTGAAAAATGAAGAAGTTGCCAATCAGATGCTTTCCAGATGGTATTGCATGGCGTATCAAAATATTAAGGTCATTTTCTGCATTCATTATTCCATCGATTTCAATAAGATCTCCAACATCACTGGCTGAAATGCAGCCCCAGACCACAACAGAGCCCCCACCGTGTTTTACTGATGGCTGTACGCTCTCACTGTGGTCGCTCTCTCCTGACCTCCTCCATGCATACTGTTGATGATTTAAACCAGAAATCTCACATTTGGATTCATCACTCCTTCAGACCTGTTGCCACTGATTTTCAGTCCAGTTCTTGTGTAATGTGGCATACCTCAGGCTTTTCTCCCAGTTTCCCTTCATTAAGAATGGCTCCTTGACACCCACCCTTCCACTGAGACCATTCCTGATGAGGCTTCAGTGAACAGTAGACGGATCAATTGAAGGGCCTGCTGCATCTCTCAGATTTTTTCCCAGATTTGTTAAGGGCATGACCTTCAGACACTGTTCATGGGCTGTAGATAATTTTTAAGTCAGCCACTTTTTCTTTTGTCATCCATTTGTTCAGATTGCTCAATTTTTTTGGGACCCACTGCACACTGTGTTGATATATGGCAAGTGTTCAGCTCACAGCTACTGCAGAATCACTTTGTTGGTGCAAAAATACTATTTATGTTTGTCAAACTGTGATATCTTTGGCATTTTTTTGTAGATTCAGTTAAAGAAATGGGAACAAATCCTGTGTTTATGCAACAGGTTGCTAGTAAGAAAGTGCCTAAAGATACAGTTTAAAATTGATTCTTTGCTACTGGCTGTGTCTGCACATACTGTAACACTGATGTAGTTTAATAAGTGGTGAGTCCCTTGATTTAGGCGTGTTTTTAATGCTTGAATGATTCACAGGTCACAAAATGAACCAGTGTTCAAAGAAAGACTTTGAAACACCTTCAGAAAGCCTGGGGAACCACTGCTAAAGACCGCTTAAAAAAAAATACAATAAAGTCTGGCTCATTGGAAGCAAAATATAAAGAATTGAGGGGTGACTCAAGACTTTTGCACAGTTCCATATCTCACATTTTCACCTGCAGCTAAGTTAAAATAACAAAGACTTTCCCTGAGGCAACAAAACTAATGGCTGCACTGCTGCACTGCCCATATACAAAACAGACAGAGGATGAAATGCCACAGAGTGCTTACATGCTTTTCATTCAACTCTTTTAACAGACACAAAACCCCCTTAAAAGCTACAAGAACCACTGATAATGGATTTGCTGACATTTGCTGTTGGGAACAGGTAAAAAGCTCCACCTTGAAGCTCCTTTAGGGTAATGCACTGAAGAAAAGATCCCAAACCAGTCTACAGAAAAGGTGAAAGCTAAGCTAACATGCTTCATTTCATGTAAGCAAATACAGCAGGTTTGAAAGCAGTAAATGTCAACTTTCATGAACTGGATGAGTCCCTCTAACTAAAGTCTAACACTTCAGATGCTGTCTGAGGCAGCAACCCTCTCCTGACTGTACCTGTCACCCTCTCCCTGCACCTATTAGCTGACACGCTTTAGCAGCCTGATGGCGGTAGCTGTCACTTCAAAGCGGAGGTCCTGTCAGCTTCCATCGTACATGTCTTCGTTTAACAGCTGGCTGTCGGCAGGCTTTCTCCCCCCCACACTCCCCCAACATACAGCTACTGTCAGGAGGAAGCAGACTGACAGATGTGCACGTGTCACAGCTGACTGCATCCTGCCCTGACTCCAAATCTGCTCAACAAATATTTAATTTTTTTTTTTTTTTAGTAACTATCATCCACAGTGAACATCTGCACAGGTCATCTGTTCCAGCCAGACATCAAGTCCTTAATTCTGGTTCATGTGAAGAGGTGGAAAGTTCATTTACTCAAGTTACTGTTGTAGTTAAAGACCATTTGGAGGCATTTTGCTTCAGTGTTTTCATCTTTAACTTGCATATTTTATTCTTTTCTTTCATTTTCATTACATATTTCTTATATAGTTCCATTCTTCTAACTCTCACTACATTTATCTGATGCTGACTACCCTTAAGTCTTTAATTTCTTCCTGTTCTTACTTCCTTCCTTTGCCTGACCCGATTTTTTCCATACATTTGCCAATGGATTTTTCCTTCCTTTGTCCCTTACTCCATTTGTCATTGCTTCTGTTCTTCCTGCTTACCTTTCAGTTGATCAGTTAACATTGAACAGTGGTGTTCAACACATCATATTAATGAAATAAGAAACTATTTCATTAAAGGTTATTTTCTATTCAGGGACATTCTGACTGCATTTATTGGTCATAATCACTCTTTTAAAGCCATATCTGAGCATGAATGACTTTGACCTTACGCTCAATTGTGTATATGTGTGTGTGTGTGTCTGTGTGTGTGTGTGCATGTGCATGTGCATGACCAACCACTTTTTGTTAGTGTGGGGGTGCCATAGTGACAGGAACAGTACAAACAGTACAGATTTGTACGTCAGTCCTACCAAGCTGTTAAACAAAGATCCAAATAATGCCATTAATATTCATGCACCTGTGACATAACGTGACACTCGGAGCATCGAGTGCATCCACAGAGACACAGGAACATCTCTGGTTTGCCTGCAGGAGTGCTTGGTTCAGGTGGTACAGTGACTAAGTGGGGCCAGTTGGTGCATCTACTGTGTGATGGATTATATGGATACCAGTTTTTACTGAAGTCAAGCAGTTGCAGTCAATAAGTTACCAGCTTTGTGCAGAGGCTTTGTTTCACTGTAAGGACTGGATATTAAAAAAAAAAGGGAAGGGAAAGGAAAGTGAGATGAGGTGAGGTGGTTTTAAGGCCAGAGGTAACATCTTTCTATTGATTTTTCTTATTCAGCTACATCATAATTACAAAAGGGTCTGCTATTAAATGCTTTATTTGGAGGAGCTTCCTTTAGTAAAAACACTCGGGCTGTCTTCTTCAAGTCAAGGAAAGTCAATTTAATTAAAGTAGCACAAATTTTAAAAGGTTCGTCTAAGAACGTGTTCCCAAAGGAACCGAACATTTAAAATAAGACCTCCTCTTTGGTCAGCCTGTTTCTCTGAGCTCAAAACTGAGTTCAGTTTGACATCAAAATGAGATTTAGACCGTTTAACTCAAACGCTTAGCTTTTATTGTCTGAAATAATTAATCAGCAGTGCTTTAGATGACAGTAAGATACAAAGAAAGCTCGACTGTCTTCTGTATCAGTATCAGGAATTTGCCTCAGTAATGAAATTAAAGTCTCAGCTTTGTTCTCAGAGTTCTTAGATCTACATCTAAACTTCAGTTTCTCACTGATGTGACACAAATCTTTCCAACTGGTTAGTCTGTCACATACTTTTCAGTCTGTGTCTGTTTGGATGGAAGTTTTATTCACTTTTTTAAATTTCAGACCTTTTGAAATCACTGATTCTGTCCATAGCTTTAGAGGGCCTCCTCTTTGGTGGCCTCTGGATCACCTCTCTGATTTCTGCAGATAATGTGGTTCTTTTGGCTTCATCAGCCATCGGCCTCCAGCTCGCACTGGGGAAGTGTGAAGTGGGAGAAATGAAAATTAGCATCTCCAAGTCTGAGACACCATAATTCTCAGCTGGAAGACGGTGGAGTGTCCACTCTTGTTCTTGTCCACTCTTGCCCGTTCTTGTTAACGAGTGAAGGGAGAGTGGACACCCCAGGGCAGACCCAGGCCACAATGGAGAGATCACCTCTTTCAGCTGGCTTGGGAATGCCTCAGTAAAATAAGGAATATTTTTCTACTAATGTAAAATACTTTCAGTGAAGAAAATCAGCCACGAAATCAACACAGTAATACAGCAGAGCCATGTTTGAGAAATAAGAACTAGAAGCAGACTAGCTGTTGATTCACTGTAACTGTAAGGCTAATGTGGAACATCTCTGAAAAAGTCTGAGGTTAAACAATCCCAATGTGTGCATTTAGTGAACATCTCCCAGACATCTTGTGAACAAACATTTCCTTCGTCCTCGGGGCTTTTTCATCTCTCTCCTTGCTTTCCCCGCCTGTGGCATCCACTGATGTGCATCCTGCTTAATTACTTTTTCATGAGTTGCTCCCTGTTTTCATTCCAGGGGGAATTGTCTTCCCACTTCCCCAACCCCACCCGGCCTACCCCCGCCCCCCCCACCCCTGTCATCCCAATCCACTTAAGGTGACCTTGTCTTATTGGAATCACTGCTGCAGCACTCCCACCTCCCCGTGCTTTAATCCCTCCTGGCCTGCTGTGTGTCTGTGCCTATGCATGTATGGGGCTGTGTAGCTGAGTGTGAGTGCAAACGGAGGGGTGTCAAATTGTGCCAAGTAGGTTTCACTTGCCCGGTTTGCCTCTGTTACCGAGTCCTTATGAGTCTCCATCTTTACAGGCGCTCACAGCGGCTGTGAATTAGACACTACAGTAACTGAAAACTTCAAGCATGAGAATCACTGATCAATAAAATCCTGTAAGGTGACATCAGCTAACTGCATAGTCATGTTCACAAAACTGACTATGAACCTTTATATTGATTCAAAGAGATCACTGGTGCATCAGGTTCCTTCTGGATCGAGTGGCGACTCCCTGCTGTTGCTGCTTGAAATCCTTTTTAAAGTTTGAAACTTTATCTGCGCAGATAAGAATGTGTATCAGCCACCAAGATTTTATTTGTTACAGAAGATCATTTCCAGAAGGATTGGATTCTCCCCTCGGTGTGCAGCCGCATTTTGGGATTGAAGCTGATAATGTGAAATTATTTGGTGATATCTGAGTTTATGTAAACTTAATGCTTCCTTGATAGTCTGTGTACAAATATCCAAATACGACTGAATGGAGGTTGTAGTCATAGTCATTTCAATACCTCTTGAAAAGTATGCTGAAATGCATGTTTTCTTAGAATAACTATACTTTCTTTTTAAAAGGAACTGCAGTATTTTGGAGTCTAAAGGGGAGACTGTTGATCTAAAAAGAACGAGCAATTAAAGAAAGTGATTTAAGGAAAGTAGCCAATGAAATCAATGATGTGTACGTGGATGTGTATGCCTATGATTTTAGTCTGTTGTTAGGTAGTTGTCAGGCAGCATGAATATCATGATATTGATGTTTTGTGAAGATAAATGTTATCACAAAATTAAAATGATACGATGCTCTTATAGGTGAATAAATGCTAAAAATTTGTAATTTAAGCCTCTTGATAGGTGGTTGCATGTAGCTGTGTGCGAAGTTTGGTTGATGTGCTCCTCATCGCGTTGGGGGAGTTTGTGAAAGTAAGATTAAATCAATGTTTGGTCGTTATGACAGCCGATGAGCGGCGTGACCTTAAGTTTAAGGACCTCAAGTGCAATATTCAAGGTTCATGTCTGACGGTGTGGTCAGAGATCTGTATCTGAGCTTTTCTGATAAGAGCTACTGTTCCTTTCAACCTTTTAAAATGTATATGTAGTCTTCATATTTAACATTTTCAAAAGATACAGGGTCTGAGATGTTCCATGGCCTGTATATACATCACAGTTACTGAGCTTACAGAGCTGCAAGACTTCTATCAGAAGGGCAGGGAAGTCTGTGGTAGCCCTGCTGTGTTCTGCCCACACAGACCAGTTCCCATCCCAACACTTATCTAAAACCAGCAGGACTAGAAACAGCATCTGATGTATAGGCTTCACAGGTGGTGAAATGGAGCGCAGCAACACTGCTGATTTTCTATAGGAAAAATAATTAAGTAAAAAAAACCAAAAGGAGCTGTTTTGTTTTTCATCAAGTCTTGCCTTCTACACACTTACAAGCCACGGCTCATCTCCCAGCTGGTCACATCTCCACCAAAGCAAATGGCAGATGCGGTGTAGGATCGAGGCGTAGCCGCGGAGTCAAACCCGCAGCATTAAGATGATCAAAGCATTCAGAGGGCTGAGACTCAAACGCCAGGCAGAATCCAAGTGCTTTATCCCTGCAGGTTTCTGTCACTCACTTGTGAACACTTCATCCTTCTCTGTACTACATATGAACCTAAACACACACATGTTGTAAAGGCAAATGGCACTACACTCAACCATCAGACACGAGTAAAAGTCTTTTTTTTCTGCAAAGGAGGGCAGAATAAAATATTCAACAAGATGTCAGGGTCATGCGGCTTTTGTGCAGTTGTTTACTGAGATGAGAGGAGCAGGTGGTAACAAGGTTAAATGGGATATTTTTGCATTGTGTATTTATGCAGAAAAATGAATCTGCTTTTATTCCAAAGAGTAATTGGTGCATTTGCATAATATTGCTGGGCCACAGTGGGATTATATTGTCATAGGAACTCCAGTTTTAAAAGAAGAGCCCATTAAAAACATTTGTCCATGAAAAACACTTTGCTCCTAAGGTGGAAGCAATACCCCGACCCTGCTAAAATCTTTGCCAGAAACAACATTACACTGTCAACTATTGTTTTCATTCAATTTAAGTACATGACACAATATTTAGATGTTGGATAAAGAAATAAAGTAAGAGCTACAATCACCTGCAGTGAATGAGGAGGTAAATTTGGATCAAGAATGATTTAAAGTCAGAGGGACATATGATGTAAAATGCTAAATTACTTTAAAATGTGACATTATACATAAATCTAGAGTGACTTTTAAAGTATAAATGCCAACTGTGTTTTCAGTGTTCAAATACTGTGGCTCTAGACTCAAATGGTGCAGAACCATGCTAGATTTAGAGGAGGGCAACAAATCTCTCAAAAAAACAAACAAACAAAAAACTGAAAAATGCTTATGCTTCATCCAGGTCTGAAAGGCAACAACGTGAAATGCCAAGATGGCTGCAGTTCTCCAGGTTTTATTGCCATTGGCATCACTGAAACTAAGAGCAGGAGTTCAAGCCTCATGATGGTCAGTGTGAGGGAGTGCTAAGCTTGTCATTAAAGTTGAGAGGTACTTGTATTCAGCATGAATTAAATCATAAATCTTTAATTGGATCATAAATCTTTCTGCAGTTTTCAAATTACATTAATATAAATAATTAATATAATAAGATTTTATTATTAGATATCTGTTCAAAATTAAATATTTAACTTTGAAAGACTCAGCGGAGACTACTCTTTGGTAAAACGGTGCATATTAGGCCCCAGTCACACAGACCCAGACACCGGTTGGCGACTGCCTAGCAATCACCAGTTGCTAGGAAAAAAAAATTAGCATTCTCCAACTGGTTTGCAAGCGGTTGCCCGAGGTTGCTGGCAGTTGCTGTAAAATTGCTAAAGCCCAGCTGGTTGGTGAGCGATTGCTGGCTGTTGCTGGGTGAACTTGGTCACAAAGAGGGATAGTGGTGTTGCACCAAAAAGGTCCTTGTGATTACTTTAGTTGCTAACAGATTGCCAGCAGTAGTTTGCACGGAAGATGCCAGCTTATCTGCAAACACTCACCAACTACTCACTAAGTGGTAGCGAAACTGTGAAGAGCGTGACACAAAAACCAGAAACTGAGACCATTCGCCTTCAAAGTAAAAGCAGAGGGTCGTTGAGAGGTCTCTGGGCCTGTGTGACTGAAGCCACATTCTTGTGTTCTACAACACTGCCTATTGCACTTGATTCTGCATAGGGATATAAAATTATACTTATGATATGCATCAAAAAAACAATGTACACAGAGACTTCAGTTTACAAACTGCAGCTTCTCTTGCATACTTTTTAGAGCTAGTGTACACAACAGGGTGATGCTGCAATACTAAATTCCCCAAGACATAATGTCTGAGTGTTTCTGTGCCAACTGAGCAACAGAGTGCAGTGCCAAATGCATGCAGATGGGTCTAGCAAGTGCATCGAATGTCTTCTACGCCAAAATGCAAGCACAAAGTTGGCTGTTTTATGACTTTGGCTGAATTGAATTAAAGACGTGTAATTTGATGTTAACTCGAAAAGACATCTTATCAGGCAAAATGAGCAGTGACCATAACAAGTTGTGAAGCCTTTTTAGAGCAAACCTTTGAAAATATTTAACAATGATAAATCTTAATAACTGAAAGGGCACTGGTAAAAGGTTTTTGCATTCATTCCAATGCATATAAAATAAAACCTTAAGTGGTTTAGTTTTGGTGCAACTTATCATTGATGTAAACCAGAGGCCAGCCTTTTGTTAGCTGTAAAAACCTATATGAGTGTTGCTAGGGAATTTTCAGGTAGCATCAAGTCTGTGATTGGTCTTTATCAGGTCATTTCAAGTCAGTGCAGCATTTTCCTGAGCCATACGTTCCCCCTTCTTTCTCAATGAGCATGATTTCAAACAGCAGGGAGACAGTCCCCTTGCCGTGCACAGATCTGCGGCCGCCAAACGCACAATATGAATTGATTCGTCTCCTTATCTCGCTTGTCCATTAAATAGGAGGCTAATGAACCTGATTAGGGTGGTTAGATGAAGCTCACACTCTGAGACTCCCACAAGCCTTTCCAGCCACATGGCCGAGAACTGAGAATTGAGATTCATTCATGCATCCTGACACACACACAGATAGCCTCTTAACACCTCGTCTGATCCAGCCTCTCCTCATGAATTATGTAGTGCATGTTTGTACACTGAAATAACATCTCAAGAGCTCACCAAATGGAAGGTCAACCGGAGCTCCCGCTGTATCTTTTCCCAACACTTTTTATCTAAAATTGGAAATTCATATTGTCCTTTTTCATATCGAGGCTACCTTATATCTGTCTGAGCATATTTGTGTTACATTTTGTGTGTCCCTATGAATTCTGATATCAGGTTTAGTATTTACTATTTAAATGTAATAAAATATAAGTGGAAAAATGATTATCAGTCTGTGATGGAATATCCGTGTGTGTATTCTACTGTAGAGATCCCGCCTCAGATAATTTAACCAGCACTCAGGCATATTTATCTTTAATTACAGATTTTCCCTACATGTCATATATCTGAGTCAAAAAAAGAAAAGAAAGTAAAACATAAAAGGCAAAGGAAGGGAAATGCATTCATACAGAAGGGCAGTTTCAAAGTGATTCACAAATATTTAAAACAGCAGAAGCTGCAGAGACTTTAAGGCTGTTATGAAAAATGTGAACAAGTATCCAGATTTAAATGTAATCCTAAAGACATCAAGGTAAAAGTTACACAGACACTTCCTGCAGTACAGCTGTACTGAATTTCATCACGCTCCGTTCTTTTATCAGTGCTGTGTGCTTTGAGTGCTTTGTGTCTACTTATTTTGTAATCTATTTGGAAGTCTGAATCATGCAAAACTACCATAAAGGGGAATATAAATATGGAGCTGGTAAATAGGTGCCTTTTAAACAATTACTTCATTAATGCCATGCTGCAGTTTCATGATATGAAGGAGGTCACTGCGACAGGATGTGAGCTCACGTTCACTGCAATACTGAAGGCAAAAGGTGATGAGGAGGAAAAAAGAGAAGGAAGCTGCAGGGCTCCTGCAGTTGAAGTGGCACAAAGATGACCCGACAGTGACTGAAGGACACGTGGCAGCAGGTGGGTGTGGAGGTCATATGGAAAGGTAGACACCCACTGAGGACAACAGGAAGGGAATGGCTGTGTCTGTAAGAGTGGCAGTAGAAGGGGAACAAAGAGTGTAAGATTTCAGGAATATACTGGCTGTGATCATTATAAATTTAGGATTTTCACACGAGGCTGGGAAAAGGAATAGAATCAGTGCTTTACTATTTTAAATTGTCATTAAAAATTATGACCTTCAAATCAAAGATAATTCTAAATGCCATAGACTGGAAATCCACAAAAATCCATCAAAGTGTTGTTTTCCTTCTGAGCAGTGATTCGATCTTGTGAAATTAGAGATGTGGATCTTAAAGGTAAAATAGCATCTCTCATTCATCCAATAAATCTTGCACTGGTGCATTTTCATGACATGCATTTTTATCATGAGTGTTAAAGGGCCATATGCTGAGTCCAATAAGCATTAGTTCACCTGCTCAGACAGCAAACCTGTGAATGAATCAGGCTCCACTTTCACATCCTTGCCTCTGAAGGCCTTGGGCTGTGCCACCATAATGCTATTAGCTCCATAACAAAGTTGTGAATTGAATGCCGTGGTGACGAGAAAGCGCTCTGTGACATGTAAAATCCCATTAGGATGCAGATTAGTGTTATCTGTGCTGCACCTGTCAATATCTATTATGAGTGGGGGGCAAGGACACAGCAGAGCTGGACATAGTAATGCTTCTGTCAGCACACCGTCCACAAGCAAATACCAAGAGGACAGCTTGTATTGGTATTCAAAGAATTAGCTATCGTACAGTAGGCGAGCCAGCCCGAGGCGGCATTGTTTTTATCATGCGAGGAGTCTTCTCCCTTTGCAGTGATGAGGGATCGCATTGAGACCAGAAAGCTGCCAGAGCGATAGAATAATTAAAGAGAGAGGAAAAAAGCTGACGACCAAGGATAAAAAAAGAGTTTCGGTGTTGTGAGGAGAGGCTGAATGTTAATGTCTCTGTTGTGAAGGACAATATGCTCATTTGGAAAACAAATGGGACTCAATCTTCTAATAGTTACTCTCATTTGACCAACAGAGACACGCACACTGACATTGCAATGATGGGTTTTTGGCTAAAAATCAAAACTAAGCATTGGAGAAACCTCCGACTGGCCTTAGTCGAGATGAGAATGACGTGTTTAGAATCTTGAGAACGGCGCCGGGACGAATAACAAAAGGGTGGAAAAACTAAAACCTCTGTAAGTAAATGAAAAGCAAAGAATTAGAAGAAAAAACTGAGGTGAGATAAAAAAAAAATGTAGGGGATGGATGGATTTTAAAAAAACAAGTGGAAAAAAATTATAAATTTATCATTAAATTCCCTCGTGATTAGCATGAATGTAAGAAAATGTACATGTGAGTGAATGTAAAAGATTTGAGGACTGTGTAGAAACATGTGCACTGTCTTCTTTTTGTACGTCTGCTGTAAATATGCTTTTTAATACTGTAAATTTGGGTATTTTAACATGGGAGTCTAATGGGGATTCACCACCAGCCTCAAACAGCCATTAAAAACACTTTTATTGAGCTGCTTTATGCATCAACACAACAATATGGTTGTGCTATACACTCTACACCAAATGTATCTCTACCCTTAAAACCATTTTCTCCATTTGAAGTGCAGCTGTGTCTCAAATCGCACACCTCCTGATGCTGTTTTGGCCAGTTTTGTACGACTGCGTGTTACATTTGATGATGAGAATTTTCCCCGTGCACCTGGGGAAAAACCGAGCCAACGTTCAGATTCTCATAGTGAACAGCTGAGTCCGACTCACCTCAGGACATTCTTGGGGAAGCCTTAGAATTAAACTTGGAATACTTTCAGTAAGATGTGTGTTAGATTTAAATATTAATATCCTTCACAAGTTGAGAAGTTATGCCTACTTCTTAAACAACATCAACTACTTTATTCCAAAAATCCACCAAGTTGTTATTTTAGCCATCTTGAGATGCATAATTGGTCCAGGACAGCGATAAAATGCAACATTGGTCGATATATGAGCACAATAATTTAATCTGGAGTTCTTCTCATGTGCACTCAGACACATTACACATATGACTGAATTAAAGCCCACCGAGCTCATCGGAGACAAATACAATCCAAACAAATCAGCATCCAGTTGGGTAGAGATGTGATCTGTGAACACTTCCCACTCCTATCTTTGCTGGTGCGGCTCGTCGGATTGCAACTAGTGGCTAGCTTTCACTCCATGCACAAATTGATGCTAATTGTATGTAAAAAAATCATCAGAAATTAGATTTGTAGCTCATCTGCAGGAGTCTTCTGCTTTAAATGCTTCATTAGTGAGTGCCTCTGAATGTTTTCTGTGAACAGAGCTGCCCACAGGTTTCCTGCGACCCTTTGGGCAAACCTAGCTTAAATGACTCGAATGATGCAACCCACACACACACACACACACACACACACACACACACACACAAGCATGCACAAACACTCACTCACAGACTAGGCTTCATTCATAAATCCAACTCTTTAAAAAGCACAGATGTGAAGCAGTCTGAGTATGAAAAATTCAGCTGCCGTACAGCAACACACTGTGACAGAGAGTTCAAGGATTGCAGGCTTACTACACAGCGAGAGGTGTATAAGCTGTGAGTGGGGAGCACTGAGAAGTCTGTGATTAGTATCATCCCTTGTGTGTTGTCCTGGAAAAGCAACCAGCACACACAGACCCTGTGTGACGGAAAGGCTAAAAGGCAAGATGAGAAATGTTAAAGAAGGAAACCAAAGGGGAGCAGGGTGAATTCAGTCCTACTAAAGGTGTCCTTTTTGCCCATAATGTGAAACATCTATCAGGGATGTTTCAACAAGCTGTGCGGCCACTTTTTCTGAGTGCTCATTAGAGTCGATGCCAGCTGGGTGCCTGCAGGAATGCGTGATGGTTCATTATAATATTTACGGATGTTGGTCTCATTCATCATTGAGTGTAATGTGGTTTGCAGAGAGCTATCAGCATTAGTGTTAATTTAAGTGCGTACCACTGAGCTGATGCGCAGCCCATGGCGTCACGGTAAAAAGGTTGGGGACAGGCCCAGCTGGGGTTTTCTTTGGATTCAGGTCCTGTTAAATGGAAAGTGAGCCCAATGTTACACTAGAGCGCTGCCCAGAGAGTGTCCTTGTGCCTCATGGGTAGGATCCAGTGACATCTGGGATAAGCAGCAGTATAGAAAAGGGATGGATGGATAGACACAGAGGTTCTGAGGCCATATCTGCATTTTTTTTTTTTTTTAACCAGCAGTGCAGATATGCTGAGCAGAAGTGAAACCAGGTCACCCTTGAAACAAAGTCTGTCTCGACTTGAAGGCGAGCAGTTTGCATATAGACTCAAGTGTTTTTCAGTGATTCTTCTGAAAGCTAACCACTGATGTAAAATCTATCTCCATCCATCACTCTGCATCCTTTTTTTGTGCAAAGTTTTCTGATCACACACACTCGCAAATCAGTGGTTACACAAGTGTGAAGTTCTGTTTGTCATAGTGTGAGTGTTGCTGATACAATGCAGTTGCAGTGATTAAGAGTGCAGCTGAAGACCCAAAGCCTGTCCAAAGAAGTAAATACAAGTGTAATTCAGTTTGCTTTTTCCAAGCAGAGCTGTCGTGGTGTCTGATTTTCACTTCATGATTATTGTGGCAAAAGAAAATTCACAATATTGTTGCTATCCCAATATCTATAGATATTTTCCCAATGACTATAATTTAATCAGCCTCATTCATGTGTCACTCTGTTCACTGGTTGGTTTTGAGGCAGAAGATTTAAACGAGTGAATTGCAGCAGCAGCAGAATGTGTAGCTGCAACCATCTATGCAAAAAGAACAGCTGCATAACAATAACAATTACTAATTTATTATATCATGTGTGTCTTATTGACACATTATCTATACTTAATTCTCAAATACCAATGTTATTGCAACACCCTGGATTCAAATGTTTAATTTTTTCAAGTCACTTGTTACCTGCTAGAATCATAAAGTATAGACAGAGGTGTTAGACTCATTCTAATAAAGTAGACCGTTTCATTTTTGCCTAATCTGCTTATTTTCTGTACCTTAGTATAGAAAAACCCCTCAAGCATCAGAAAATAGTTAACACAGGGAGGCACCTTCAGTGTGTTTAATTGGCCAAACAGTCCAAACCAAAGATTTTCTACATGCGAATCTTCACATTTGTGAAACTCAAATTAGTAGATATTTGGCATTTTTAATAAGTTGCAATTGATTATCAATATTGCTGCAAATTCCTTTTTGTCCAGTAATCCTTGCAGCTCTGACACATTTGAACTTTGCCAACACCAGAGTCTATGTGAAGCTGTAATTATGCAGTGATTTCTTTATCGACCAATGCCACCAATACCCCTTTTGCTCATAGGTGTCCTGTGAATTTAATCATTCATAATAACTCAGAGCAAACGATTGCCCAATCAGAGCCTAGTAGTCCTGATGAAACCAATTCTGTGAGACCGTGTCAGCGTATCGAGCTGATTCGGGCATTTGCAGTGGTGCTATTCCACTATATGTGCTCTGAAATGTTTGTGTTGCAATGCAGAGTTTAACTTGACCTCCAATCATGTCTGAAGCGGTCACTGTTGTATTTATTTACAATGGAGTCCAACAGCTATTTGATCCACGGACAGTGAGTTAGCTCCAACTCCTTAATGAACTGCATTTTTTCCTCATAAATTCTAATTTCTGCTGTATGAGATGGAAAAGAGATGTCTTTACAGAGCAGTAATGATGCATGAATCCGTCTCATCTCCCCTTATCGTCGTGATATGAACATTAATATGCTGCACAGCCATGGCCCTATCAGATCAGATATGGCTCTGGGCGATTGGAGCCTTCATGGGTGCAGGGGATAGAGATGAGGAGGAGAAGGAGCTGAGCGGCTGAGCGGCTGCAGCTCTGGGTGCATCATATTCCTCCCATTTTTCTCCAGTTCCAGACAACAGGCCCCGGTGAAATGACTGTGGGTGCCGCCAACTGTGAAATTAATTGAACTTGTGATCTGAAGGGTAGAGACCAGCATCCGGCCCGAGGAGGCGAGTGTGCATCCGTGCTTACATTAGGAACAGCCAAGGCCAGAGGCACCGAATAGATCTGCGGTCAGTTTCCTCGACAAGATGTCTCAAGACGTGGCTGAGCCACTCTTGACTTGTATGACATTGTGGCTGATCGTGTGCGACGTGCTGCCATGCTGTTGGCTCTTGTTAGAGGCATTATTTTGGAGAGAAATTGAATTTGTTCACAGATCCACCATGTCAAGTTGGTGATGAGCGTGTAGATAATGATTCTGCGTTCGGGACAGATTTCTTGGCCAGAGATCCAGCTCAGATTGCCAAGATCCAGAGTAGAGCATTTTTAGAGGTGGCTCTGCTTTTAACAAGCAGGCGCAGACTCAACTGCAAAATTTTGCCACAAGTTTTAACTCTAAATTATATGTATATACGTTCAGAGTGGCCAGTTAACACATGGTTTATGAGAGTGGTGACACGTGCAGAAGCTTGGTCAGAACCACTTAGTGTCACACTTAATGCCCCTTTAGTTTCATTTCCACTGTGAAACATAGTCTGATAGATTTTAATAGAAATCACTCAATGTCTGAAACACATGTCATGAAAACTGTTAATAGAAATGAAAAGAAAAGGAGCTCGTTGCAGATGGGAGAGATTTGCCTTCTTACACGTGTTTAATATTGTGAAAGGATATAGCCAATTATTTTTATTGCATAAAACTGACCTTGCTCTCAGTTACCTTACCCTTTACCCTGATTTATGCCTCCACCAGCCCACTGTTTTGTCTTGCAGGATTTTACACTTCCTGCTTTCAGCACCGACTGCTTCCAACAGTCCTTGAGAACCTTTGTCCGGAACGTGTAACTTTCTGAAACAGTCTGTCTCCTGTGCACTGTGTGCCATGGTGTGAAGGCAGGCATGGCTTGGACTTCTTTCTCAAGCTCTCCTTTGTAATCTTCCTTATTTCTGGCTCTTCGCTGGGTACAATTAAGTGCAGCACAATGGACGGCTTTGACAAGATGGTCCGACAGCGTGCACGGTTGCCACCTTGCTCTTCAACTCTGTAATTGAGAGCAGACTTTTGTGATGCACTCAAGTGTGACTGTTTGACCAGGTATAAACATGCTTCACACAATTGTGCAATGACCTCATCTGAAGCGTACTGAGGTCCTTTGATTTGTCCTGATCCTCAGAGTAAATTGGACTTTTATACTGTTCACAGAGACCACAAAATATTTCACCCTGACAGCAACACTGGCAAAAAAGTTTTAATCTAACAAATGGAGTGGAGGTATTATGGCCTTTGGTCACATCTATGAGATAGTTACATAAAAAGTTTGTGGTATTTTCATGAAGACTTCCTTCGTGCATTTATTTTCATTACATGTCTGACTCCATTAAAAGACGGGTTTTATGGTTTGTTTCGGTTTGTGTAACCTGCCCGGGGCTGTTGCTGTATACATGCACCCTCATTAAGAAGGACCATCACAGGTGAATGTAATTAATCTCATTTAACTTCTGGTCTCCAGTCAAAAACTAACAAACACAAATTCATGATGTTTTCTAAGATTTATTATGAAAGCCAATATAACACCAGGATTAACTATTGAAGTCAACTTTAATTTGCTCCCGCTGGTGACCGTTGCCAAAGGGGCAAAATGAATCAACAAAAACCTGACAAGTATGCAGGTAAAGTAACTGCTACCTGTACGCTCCAAATTGTTGTAATGTACAAGTTTTTGTTTCATGAAATTTGATTATTTGGCATAATGAAGCAGCTACATGTCTCCATTTTTCCATTTAGCCTCAGACCAGAGGCTGGGCTGAACAGACTGGAGACTGGTGAGAGAATAAGGCTTTCTCTGTAAGAGATCTGCTTTCAGCACTTTGTGTCCCTGAGGTTTCCCAGCACTGTGGTCCTTGGCCCTGTGGATACAATGCAATCTGTGCTGCCCCACATTAGATAAGTCTCCTCCAACTCTCATCCAGGTCACATTGCACCACAGAGTGCAGCAGGGCTTCCAAGACTCTGCTGCTGCTGCTGCTGCTGCTGCTCAGGTGGAGAAATGGCTGCATACGTGAGAACGAGCTTGTTGGTCAGAGTGTTTCAGGGCAGCCGAATCCACGGCTCTAAAACAGATCTGATTTCACTGGTTTCTTTACCGACCAGTCACCTTCAGGTTCAAACTAATTTAGTGCAAATGTTTAGATACAAGTCTGGCATGGTACCAATCTCCGATGTGATTGAGGTTCCTGCAGAGATCTGTCCAAATCTGTCAAACATAAAGCTAGAAGCTGAAATATTTCAACTTTATGCCTTTAAATAGCAGATCTTTTGTTTTTTTGGCATGTTTTACATGATGTTCAATCACATTTACAGAATCTTGAATTTTTGAAAGCAGATCTGCAGTCCAAGGTCCGAGTGCTTGAGCATCCAAGTTAACCCCAATAGCAGACACCTTTTGGCCCAATCCGGGCTACTTTGGACTCTTGTGGATAAGCTCCAGTGTTGGCAAATATTGTGTGGAACAAATGTGGCCCAAAAGTCAAAAAGCTGGGCTTGATATGTTTGTTTGTTTTTTTTTTTTATTTGCCACAACACATGTGACATTTGGCCCATATAAAATGGACTAGTGGCTGAGTTGAGACAGAAGAACTCACTATGGGTGCCTGGGTGGCTTAGTGGTGAAGCCGGTGACCACATATATATGCCGCGTTGCGGTGCGGGCCTGAGTCCCGGCCCGTCGCCAATTTGCCCGCGTGTCTTCCCCTGTATCTTTCCCCCATTTCCTGTCTCTCTCCACTGCCCATAAAAGCCGCTGTGGCAAAAAAAAAGAACTCACTATGAGCAAAATGAAAATGATTATTGATATCTGAAAAGTAATTTTCAGCTGCTAATTAGCTCTCGAGTCCTTAACGGTGTAATGTCTAATTTAGAGGATGGAGTAAAGGAGGAAGCACACAGAGAAGGTTCACAGATGAGTGAAGGAGGACGTACAGAGGGCTGGTGTGACAGAGGAGGATGCTGGGACTGGGTGAGACGGAGGCAGATGAGCTGCTGTGGTGACACATAAAGGGAGAAAGAAGAAGTCTTAATCAGTCACATCCTGTCCAACGTTGTTCAACCAGCCACATCTTTTAGATATTGTGCATATTTTTAACTTCAGCTGTGGTTTCACACATTGCACTAAAGAACTTTGCATAACAACTTCACATGCATCCAGTTATTATCACATATGTAACGTATGACTCCCTACTTCATACACTGATCCGACATCAGTATGGTATCAATTATCACTATTTTGAACGATAATTGTATAGTGTATACCACCACCCACCTGTATGAGTAACGCAACTCAGGTGTGACTCACAACATGGCGCCTTTTTTCTGTGTGATATGACACAGCAAAAATGCTCAATGAAAAGATCTAGTGATTATCATACTGACATCATACCAGCAACATTATGTAACCAGTACTTTTATGTATTTTATATAAAATTTCACTGCTTTAGCAACTGAAGTTACAAAGGAGAAAGTGGAAGCTATGCAGTCACAGGAAACTCAGTGTAATCATCTGTAATCATCACGTGATTTAATATGATTGTTTTAAACACATTTGTTGGCCCTTCTTAGTGAGAATACCTGCACACGTCAGTGTCACAGAGCAGGGATTGATCACTTGAGGTCTCCAGATTTCTGCTGTGGAAAAGATGCCAACAGAGGGAACGCATTAAAACATTCCTGCCAGCAGACTACATTTATTCGCTTTAACCAGAACCCTGTAACTAAAGCCACATCAGCAGAACTGTAACTATTATTTATACTTTTCCAAAAATGGAGACTTCATAACAGGCTCATGAGAGATAATGAAGTATGCATGAGAAGCTACTATATTCTATAGATGCATGTTTTAAATTTAAATTAATTCATATTTTCAACCATAAATGTCCACTGTTAGAGCTGAATAAATCTAAATCTAGACCTGAGACCGCACTCAAATCTTTTCTTTTCTGCATCTTCTCGCCTCTTTCACACATTTCCCTGTTTGACATTCTGTCTGTTTGCATGAGAAAGAATTACAAAACTCATGAATAAGTTATGAACAAAGCGCCTTTAAATGCGAGTCATGCTTAACGCATTTCACAAGAAACTGCACAGAGCATGGAATAAAGAAGTGAAATGATTATTTTCAGACTTCTCGTGCTGAAAACTAGACTGACGTTTCTGCAGAAAAAAAAAATAATACATGCCAGACACTCTGATCTGAAGCATATTCAAGGCTCTGCTCTGGCCAGAGAGTCATCCAATTATTAAATAAAAACCCAAAAATTGTCCTTTAACAGATAACCATCACACTGAAACCTTGACAACAGAGAAAGATCTTGAAAATGGAGTCGAAGGAAACAGTGCTGTTTGAAAAAGAACATGTCCAAGGTCCCAAGTCGCCGGAGAAAAGGTCATTTTTCCTTTTCCTTTTTGCACCTTTTTTGTCACAAGGTAGCACACGACATGTTTTATATGTTATATTGCAGCATGCTGTCAGTGATGGGCAGATAGTACAGACACCACATATGGCTGGATGTGCGTTCATGCTTGGAATGACTCAGACCAGCTTCAATTTCACACCGTGTCTCGTTTCTCTGTCGCAGCCTCCCGGTCGCCTCTCGCCATTTGTTTCTTTTTTTCCCCTCCTCGGTCCCTCTGAAGGATAAATTACAAATGATAAAAGTGTGTTTTGCAGCCAATCTCCCTAACACAATGCTGACGCCTCCAGTAATGAGGTCATTATTATGCATATCACACATATCAAGAGGAATGAGCTTAAGAGCTTACACGTTTAATTGATTAAGGCAAGCAGGCAGCCATGTTATTCGGTAACAAAGACAGCTGTTTTATTTTTTTTTTGAAGGTCATGATATTTGAACAACATATCCAACAAGTTCTAATAACATACTGCTCTATTTTGACTGTATAAAAAACATAATGGTGCTGCTGAGGTTCTTCCCTGAACCTCGAGTCAGGATATTTGCTGGACAGCAGTGATTGATGCATCATCTGTGTCCGTGTTTCCAGTCAGTTTACATGTGGAAGATTAAAACATAAACTGTTTCAATAAAAAAATAAATAAATAAACTGAAGCTCTGGCTTTTAGCGTGATGGCCATCAATTTTTTATGAGTATTCTTTTTTTTAAATACATGATTCATGAGATGTCTGAATTGATTTTTGGAGGGGCTTTGTATTTCAGAGGTGGACAATGAAGTTGCAAAGACAGAGCATTTAAGCTTCTTATATTTTATTTGCTGTGAGACTGAAGACTCTGTAAAGTTGTGAGACCTGAAAGCATAACTGTTAACGTGCTCTGCTTTCAGCTGGTTAAAAACAATAACAAGTAGCAGAAAGTAACCAAGCAGGAGAGAGGTCCTCGGAGGCTTGAGGCTTTTATGTTGAAATATTTAGCCTGTAGGACCTGCAGCTGTTTCTACACAATATTAATAGAGATCTGAAAGCCAAGACAGATGTATACGCACTTTCTCAGGGAGTATTATGAATAGACTCTGAATTGTCCTCAAGTCCTCTAACTTGGATGCATATGAAATGACTTGGTTTAGGTCATATGAACCTGAAAGGACAACTTCATGTACCCCAAAAACATTACTTAAAGAGACTTAACGCCTGCTCCCACTGACCACATTAATACACCAAAGTACTTTTTCATCAGAAAAAGGGTAAAACAACACGGTAGTTAAACAACTATTGTGTTGTGCATTTAGATTTAATGCTGATATCGTGCTGAGGGCGTCCACGCTGGCCTGAATCAGTTGATGAGTTTGTAAACTTGTAGCTTTTTTCTGTATTTCTTGCTTTATTTATTTTTTGCACACAGAGAAAACTCCTGCATGTCTACAGTACTCTGATATATTCCAGAATGCAAAGCATTGCTGGAAGGCATTTAGCTCGAACACGCAGCGAATACCTGGTAGTGGGGTCGGATAAAGTGTCATGGTTCTGGGCCTTATGCCCAGCATTTTGTGTTTTGTTCTGTTTTCACTGGGTTTTGTTATTTTCTAGTTTTGTTTTGATCTTCCTTATTCATCTTAGTTCTGGCCTTATCAGTTGTGGTTTTCTAGTTCCCTTTGTTCCTGTCTCCCCTGTGTCTGTTTTTCTGTATTTTATGTTTAGTTTTCCTCTGTGCCAGCCCCCTGTGTTAAGTCCTTGTTTGGTGTTTCCTGTTTTATTTTGACAGTCTTGTGTTCCCTGTGTGTTGTGTGGAGTTTTGCTTCCTGTGTTTCATTTGTATGATTTTGTCCACCTGTTTCTCCCCAGCTGTTTCCTGTTTTCCCTTGTCATTCCTGGTGTATTTATTGTCTGCGTTTCCCTTTGTTCCTTGTCACGTCCTTCCTCATGGAAGTGTGGTTTTGTTCCAGTCTGCCATCTGACCATTTCTTCAGTTATATTAAGTTACCAAGTTTGTGTGTATTTTTGGATCTTTTTTGTAAATAAATCTTCACCTACATTCAGTCCTGTTTTGGAGTTCTGCTTTTGGGTCCACCCTACGTGCCACACCACCCCACCGTGACATCAAGATCCAATCACATACAAACAGGCCGACAAACATGAGCGATGGGAACAGGACAATTGTGCACTTTGACACCTTTTGTGTCGACTTTCGAGCTTTCAGTCAGCTCCAACCTGATTGTAGCGATTGTAGACATGTGAAACCTTTCATGGACCACAGTCAGTCAAGCCTTGGTCTGATAAAGAGAGCTGGTCTCAGTCTGGAACAAACTGAACTTGGGTTCTTACAGCTTCTAGGGTGAAAACATTTTTGCCTGATTCTGGCACTACAGTAAAAAAAGGCAGGCTGCCAGAACCCCACCCCCAAAAATTAATAAATACAAAGGACCCGCTGTAACAAATGGGAGGAAGGAGAAGACTAAGTTTTTATTGGAATATCATCGAACAATGTTAAGACAAGTTTAAAAAAAAAAATCATAAAAAGGAATTTTGCAGGTAACCAAAGAGGGGATAATCCAGGCATCGTACTCGCTGGACCCATATCAAGATCTAATCGCTTTCCTGCAATTTCCTCCAGACCAATGCCTTTGGACAGGATTTTTGTACCTCTCTGTGGACTGTTTGTAAATTCAGGACACTGCTAGAGACTGTGGTCTAACCTCAGTGACCTCTGGTCCCAGCCCACCACCCTTCCCCACTGAGATCGTTTAAGAGCTGCCACTCCACACAGCGGCAATAACTTCCTCCAACGGTTCATCACCTCACCACCACAGACCTTTAATCAACATGAGACTGACCCGAGAGCAGTTTGACCCCAAATCCGCCAGCATATTTTGCACCATAATCATCTTTTTATTTATTTTTGGGGGGCTGGCAGCGCAATTAAATGCTCACGCTGGGACATTAACAGAAGGCACAGTCTACCGTTGAGGTAATTCAGATACATTTTGTCACATACGGTGGCCAGAGTGGCCCACTTTCAAAAGCTTGTATAATCCCATAATTTAGTCTTCAGTTAACTGCTCAAAGATCTTTGTGATCTTCATAAAGCATCGTGCTTTCATTTTTGGTGTCACAAATCTCCACATTAAAGTGCATCATCATGCACCTGTGTCGTAATTCTCAGTGTCGTAATTCTGGCCAGTGATGCGTACGCCATTGGTTGCATTTCTCAACTGAAATCCAGAGAGTGATCTACAGGTTGCATAACTAGATCATGCATAAGCTGCCCTCGAATACTGGTCTCAAATAAGTGTTCAAACCTCATAATTTAGGAATAAAAAAGTCAACATTAACGTGAGGAACTCAAACTTCTCTACTTCGGTTTGGTAAGAGAGACCTCATGGTAATTCATCCATCCATCCTTTTTCTTCCGCTTATTCTCTTCAGGGTCACGAGGGAGCTGAAGCCTATTTAATTACACCCATTTAAAATGTTAGAAAGCTCAATTTTCTTCCATCTTTCTATCTAAATGTGAAATAAAAGGATATGTACATTTTACAGGCACTTTTTTTTTTTTTTTTTTTACTTATGTGGAGTTTTTGATGTTGGTAAGAAAGTTCTGTGATCCAGGGGAACTTAAAGGTTTGATTCAATAAAAATAAACTGCATCTTTCATCTCAGAGTGAAGCGTTTGCTTTATTAAAACTTCAAAAATGCAGAAGCTCTCATAGAAATCTGCTGTGGGATCTGCGGTGACACTAACCTCCAGTCTGACAACCATAAAAACGGTACCACTTGAGAACTGGTGCTGTGCAGCTTCAAAACACAAGCAGAACACGGAGTATTCTGCTTTCTTCCTAGAAAAAAAAATAACATTAAAGAGCGAACCTGCATGTACAGTAGAGAATAATTAAACTTTTCTCAAGTTTTAAAAGGCGTACTAGGAGTGTTTGCACAGGTTGTTCCTAATTTAAGAGCATCTCCCTGCTGTTTGTCTGTGATTGCTGTGGTTGGAAAATCTGAGTGTAATCCTGATCTGTCAGTCTTTCTGAATGCTGCAGTTGTTGTCCTGGCAGGCTCGGCTGCTGTGCACAGATGGCGTTTCCTCTCTGACACCATCAGGGATCCTCGTTGGCAGTGAAAAACGGCTTTGTTTGTGTGATTTTTAGACAATATAACTTTCACCTACTCTTTATGGTGCAGCTTGTCTGTGTAAATTCAGGGAAACACTGCGGCTCATTAACCTCAGCCATCAAATCCCCCCTTTCACAGTATTGACAACAGTGACATTGTTTGACTTTAACTTGCTTTAGGGATCAATGAAAAACTGTATCACCGAAAAGCTCAAACTAGTTGACTGGAAAAAGATTTTTACATATGTTTTTCCTTCTTTTCTCTCACCTGGATGCTCATATTAAACATAGCCACAGTTTCAAATAATGAGGGAACAGGTAATCCCACAGCAACAGTAAACAGTGCAAATAATATAGGAAACTTCCTGCTGCATAAAATCTTATATATAGTATAAACTTGTATAATCCACGCAGTATGATCCAAGAAGCTTGGATGCTGTGTTTTCTTGATGTAATAGGATTCAGTCTAGCTCAGGATATTTTTGTAAGGCAAACTAAAACAGCTGAAGATATCGGTACTGCTGTATGTTTCCAATAGGAATTATGAGCCATGTTTACCTCTAGTCCTGCTAATCAAATGTGAGTGATTACCTGATCATCAGCAAGTGTGAGTACCTTTATAAAAGCAGACAGTTTACTGTTCTAGGGCATTCAGATGTGTGTTAACATAATACGGAGACAAGGAGACGAGGAGGAAAGACATCAGCAATGATCTTAGAGAAGCAATGGTTGCTGCCCATCAGTCTGGGAAGGGTTATAAGGCCATTTCCAAATGTGGACATCCCAGTAAATTCACCCCAAGGTCAGAGAAACTGCTTAAAAATCCAAGAGCTCTGTATAAAATATCACTATTTTAAAGAGAGCCTGGTTCCCAGCACCAGAATCAAGAAAACTAGTTTTGAGTCTAAAACAACACAATCGCTGGCACAGTTTATTTTGCAGGATAAAAAGAGTTTATGTTGACAAAGACAGTTTAGGATAGTTGGTTTTTATTACCAGAAAAACTCTCCTGCTGGTATTGGAAATCATGTCCATCCAGGTTACAAGTCAATAGTAGACCTGTAGTATATGTATATATATATATATATATATATATATATATATATATATATATATATATATATATATATATATATATATATATATATTTTTTTTTTTTTTTTTTTTTTTTTTTTTTTTTTTTTCTGCTTCTGTGTTTTGCCAGACTAATACGTTTTTTCACTAATACAGTAAATTACATATTGAAAAAGGAGCACTATAATGCATGTGTTTTGATCCCCACAGCCTCAGTGTAATTATTTTCTCCCCAGGTGTATTACAAAGAGCTCTGTGCAGAGAGTGATGAAGGCTTTGTGTGACCAGCAGCCACATGTGCGACACGCGCACTCGATCATCAGAAACGTCCTGTGAATTAATGTGTTTGTGATTTTTACAGTGGGCACATTGATCTGTTTTCTTCTCAGTAGAAGTGAACCATACTAAGCACGTCATGAGAAAATAATAAAGCTCATATTTGTGGTGCAGTTAGGAGGGCGAGTTCACCAGCTTCACTCTCGGCCTGAGAAGAGAAACTTCTCCAAAGTCTGGTGGTACGGCAGCAGATATTTCTGTGTGACTTGCCAGATGGCAGAAGGGTGAACAGGCTGCGGCTCGAGTGGGTATTAACATGAGTATCCTTTGGGCTCTCCCTCACCGCCTCGATTTATCGATGTTAAGACTCCGTTGCCTCAGTGTTTGGTTCAAAAAGAACATATGATTGTAATTTATCACATAAATCACACATCAGCTGCAGTTTTCTAATTGTTCTTTGCTTACCTTGACAGTAAGACAAACTTTACAAATGCAAACAACAGCCAAAGAGCAAAAAAGTGGGAAAACAGTTGAGAGATTTTACACAGGGATTGTTGCGGTGCTGCTGACACTGTGCTGGTCTGCTGTATTGAAGAGAGCGCTGAGCAATGAGGTGAGGCTGTCAATTTACTGGTCAAGCTACTTTTCTACCCTCACCTATGGTCACAAGCTGACCATAGGTTAGTGACCAAAAAAAATGACCTTCTGGAAATGAATTTCTTCTGAAGGATGAGTGGGATTACCCACAAAGACCTTCAAAGGATCAGAAGCTCAGTGATTTAGGAGAGGCTGAGAGGAGAGGGGCTCCTCCGCTCCATCAAAAAGACTGTGTTGAGGCGGTTTGGGGGTCTGACCATGCTGACCACGCTGCTTCCTGGATGCCTCCTGAGTGAGATTGGGTCTTGCGTGGCTTGGGAACTCTTCAGTACACCCCTGAGAGATGTGGAGACGGTGGATGGTGAGACGGCATCTCTGCTTGGACAAAACTCAGATCCACTAAGCAGGAGAAGATGGATGGATGTACAACCACAACAGGAAGTAACCTGGAAAAATATATTTTTTTATGATATTGGAAACACCACCATCAGGACCTTCACCCAAAGAATCTACCTTCTCTCATTAATTAAGAGTGCATCTTTGATTACCATCTTAAGTTGGCCCTAATGCTGGGAGATCCACTTAATAAAAGAGAGACATAGTTTAATGATAACATTTATTTTATCTTATTTAAAAATCTAAAAGCACTAAAAAGTACTATGACCCTGGAGATCATACCTATAAATAATATTAAATGTAACATAATAACAAAGCTATAGAGATAAATGGAAACCAAGAGGAGACTCACAGTCCACTTTAGAATGGCGTTCAATCGATGCAACCAAAAACCATAAATACTAAACACACGTAAAAGCGAGCCATGCAAATGAGAAGCAAGAAAAACTGAAAGCCACTTATGATAATGCACTCTGAGATTTAAAATAATTGTACTCACCTTTAGGAGGATTCACTATAATCCAGCACTTAAAAATCCTTCCTGGAATAAATAAATTTAAAAAAGCAAAAATGTGAATATTAGCAATCAACTATCAAGCAACGAGTTTAATAAAAACAGACAGCATTACAATAAAACTGCATTGTTGCTGCTGCTTTCTGGTTTTACCATATGACACAGTTTTTCACCAGCACAGCTGATCATTTAATATTAATTCCACTAAAATGGCACCTTGGCTGCCTGTATCCACCAGAGCTCGTGACCTTATGGTTAATCACTGCATATATCAGAGAGGTTTCAGTGGAAGAGGAAGTATCAGGATTGGTCAACTAGTACTGCATAAGCTCGAGGTGGGTGTAACAGGCTGCTGGTTACAGCGGGATACATTTACAGCTTTATTTAAGCAAAGGCATCTAATGACTTTAACTCTGACATTCAACACCTGATCCTTGCAGAAAGCGAAACAAAATCACTCTAAAAAAGTGTCAGAGTACGCTAAATTTTCTTCATATTTCTTCTGTTGACTCTTCTGAGGCTTAACAAGACACTGAGTCATTAATATGAGACGAGATTTATTCACTGAACACGGATCCTCCATATAAAACCACCTTGAGACGGTGCAGACAATCCTGAAACACTCAACGCAGCACACAAAGCTCCATTAATTCTTTAAAAGTTTCCCTTTGATAAAATGTGCATGAACATTTAATAAAACTGCATACTCCATGTATCACATGCACTGAGATCAGTCCTTTTACATTCCTGCTAAATCTCTCAGCTGAACGCCAGCCTCTTTAAATATTCACTAAATATCTCCTTCCTGCTCCTAGACGTATGTTTGCCTCACAAACTGCGACTAAATATAAATAAATATTCTCCGTTTCTGATATCTATCATGATCGACTTAAGCGCAGATGTGTTTCCATGGAGGAAAATGCAATTAAGCGAGCAGTCAGTGGGGATCATATATGAAAAGTCACATCTTTGACGAGTTCATTAGATTTCAGGGAAATGCAACAGAGGAATGCACCGACGGAGCGCTCCTGTATGTGCGGCTAAGAAAACAAATTGGGCACAGAGTGATTGAAACATATCTGAAAAGGGATTAGAGAAGGTTAACAAATGCTCTATTGGCTTTTACAAGACCAATGAAACACTTCATTTTGTATCGGAGGCTCGTGACAGAAAAAAACGTCCTCTAGGTATCGTTGTAATTGACTTCCTCATTTCACATCAAATCTTAGCAGCTGTTCTGTCATTATTCATTTCTGTTTGGTTTGCAGACGGCTTTGACGTCCCCTTGTGATTATTTAAGTTAATTGTGATGATTCACTAACTGGCGGCGTTTATACGAGCAGCTATTGTGACAACTGAAATGTCACAGAGAGAGAAAAAGCTTAAGAATACAGACGTAGATGAGAGAGCGAGATCAGAGTGGAAGTGAAATTCACTCTGAGAGGCGGCATATTTAATGCTTGACCTCATTATGGAGAGCGAGCAGAGAGGTGTGCCTCTGCTTTTTTGGCCTTTGCACTGACGATGTTCATTTCAGAAAATTACATGATCTTTGGCTGGGATTGGTGGCCTACTTTCTGCTGTGATAACCACACTGTCAAGATCAGACACTGAATTAATAACAAGCATACTTATTATATTGCTCTGAAATCCTCCGCTTCCTGCTATATTAAATCTTTTTTTTTTTTCATATTCTTTTCTAGATTTATTTCAAAATGTAGCCTCAACACACGAACATTGTTCAAAACACTGTAATTCATTGTCTAAAGCACTTAATCAACCTAAGAATTTCAGGAAATTAGTCTAAAAAGTGATGGGCATTAGTTGAAATATTATTCTCTGAAGTACAATCACAGTAACAAGGCATAAAAGTAAATTATGTCTTTAAGCTTTTTTTTTTTAAATTTAAGATGCTGAATCTGCAGTATAACTCAGTATGACCTCAGAGATTGAGTATGCTCTGTCCATGGACATATTTGCTACTTTGTATCAGATACCGGGAATCGTTCTTACACTGCAGAGGTAATACCGCTTGGCCCAGAGGTTCATGTGTTCATGTGCTTGAGAAGGAGCAACATGAAGAAAGCAAGAAGGTAAATGGCAAAAATATCCTTGAAAGGTTACAAACAAAAGTTAAGTGGGAGAAAAATTGTTTTCCTCAAAACATAATTGAGAACGGAGCGTAGCTGCACTCACAGGACACAACAGAACTTTATATTGATCAGTAATGACAAACAAACCAAAATGACCTTTTATTACGTGGTTATAGGTCAGAGCAGTTATGTTTGGCCTTAAAAGTTAAGTGTGCACAACTGATTCATTCAGACCCTCGTGCTTGTTTACATGTACTAATGAACACAACTTTTTTCTTAAATGACCAAACAGTTGTTTTCTCTTTATGGTTAAATTATAATAGTTTAATTAGACACACACACACAGGATAATATGCTGTCTCTACCAATACCCTTTATTTACTTTGCACACTAACAAACTGCTGTGAACGCAGTGGAATACTGTAAACCCATTTTTATCATTGTTATTCTGCATTGAGACTCTGATTGTTGTGATGTGATTTCCAGCGTCTGTGTGACTGAGAACAGTGTTAATAATAACTAAGACTGCTGTAACTAATAAACTGCTTATGGAAAATACAGTAGGAGCACTAAAATAATAATATGGCAAAGAAACAACTATACAGCACAGCACCATCAAATTTTACAGCAAGAGTGAAATGTCCACCTGAGTAATGGCCAGTGTGGTTTTTTTGTTTGGTTTTTAACATAAATAAAAATAATGTTACAATTCCGATTAATAGTTTTAATGCTCAATTCAGCAATTTAATACTGTAGCTGGACAAAGTTAGCTGATTTACTTTATGCAATACATTTTACAGTTAACAAAAAATATCTTATTGATTGTGTTCCAAGAATTTGCAAAATATGACGTAATCATTCAGCTGACAAAAAGCATTAGTTTGTTTTTGCCACACAACAACAAACACTTCAGGGCACCACAGAGCTGAAGGGAGGCGCAGGCTTGGATAATAATTATGAGCATTTGTCAATGTGTGCGACCCTTTCACAACATTTGATCCACAGTTCATTTGGAAATATTATTTATTTGATTTAAAATGTCTATTAATTCAATGCTTCCTAAATGATTCTTTAACAGATCGTATGCTGGTCTGTATTTTGTAAGCATTACAACTCAGGTTTTGTAACTGGATTAGCCTGTAGTGTGTAGAACTGGAGGAGGAGGTTAGCTATGACGCACGCACAGTGTGATACGGACACGAGTTTCAAGCTCTGCGTGCATGCTAATGTCCCGGCCTGGCTGGAGATGCAGGGTGGCCCTGAGGCTTTCTGTCAGTCTGCCTGTTGACAAGCTGGATTCTTATGGACTGAGGGGTAAAAACAAACGTGGGGAGGTGAGCATGGCTCCCTCAGCACCACTGCAGAAAATAAAGGTTTCACGGTCAGATAGTTTTCTGTTGTTTGTGGCTGGACTTACCTGGCAGAAGGGGGGGGGGGGGGGGGGGGGGGGTCAGGTTGAATTGCTGAGCAAGCTGCTGTCCTCTGAGGAGAGTCTGGGTGGCTGAAAATGTTAAATGCATTGTGAAAAAATACCTCTGGGTTTAATGGAAATGGGATGAAGTGGACCTTTTTAAAGACCATAAAAGACACAACTTTAAATCTAGCAGTCGATTTCTACACACGTGGATAAATGACCCCAGGTGAGTCAGGAACACAACTGATCCTGGATTTCACTCAGTGTGAATACAGTTCACCTGTAAACTGTCAGTAAAGCCATTCTAAGGGTGCCAGTGTTGGACATTTTGGAGAAATGTGTTCTTTCCTGCCTTTAGTGAACCTCTGTATCACCTGACTTGAAACAACTGGAAGAAAGAGTCCACATCCTAAAATATTTCCATGAAAACTTTCACTTTGTACGTTCATGTGTAGAGTCTGCCACATTGATTGCTGGTCCCAGCCAATTAGCCTTGAGTTGAAGCAGGTTATAACACTGAGTCTACACCTATGAAGGTTTATTAACCACAGGTGCAGCACCTGCTTTGTGTCAGATACGAAGAAAACTCCACACACTTTGTTTTCCTTGTCCACTCGTAATTGCAGAAACTGAGTTTGGGTACACACGTGTGGGCAGGGCCTAAGACAGATCAGTTTGGCTGGCTATGACCTACATAAACTGTGTGGTGTTCCCAGCAGTTTAGCTGGAATAGCCTAAAAGCTGGAGTTACGGAATAGTTTATTCATCGAGAAAGCTGAGATTACACCAGCCTTCATTTAAATATTATTAACGAGGACATTTAAAGGGATGACTGGGAGTTTAGGAAGTTAATTGAAGACAGAGTTAATAGAAGCAACACTATTGTTTGTTTTTCACAGGCTGAATGAGGCGGTTTGGGCAATGATTCAGGTGCCGGGCGAGAACAATTCCATTTGAAGTCTCCAATTAGTTGAATTGATTCCATGTTAAGCTCGGTCACCAGAGACAACCAGCACAAATAGAAAAGGAGGTGATTGTGCCTTTTAATATTTGGGTCAGTTCTGCCGCGACTCAGAAATAAAATATATCTGTTCCATTTCAGCGTTTTTTTTTTTACATCCTTTTGTTGTATAATTGCCTTAATCCTAATATGAATGCTTTCAGGGTGTGATGCATACAGCAAAGAATCAAAGGAAAGGGATTGAAAATAGCTGGTGTTGCATTGTATAATGCTGACCATTACCTGTGCCTGCAGGAGCCAAAGAGACTATCATGACTCACTTTAGATTAGACCAGGCTTCTTTCATTGTTCCCCAGGGCAACATTCATCTTGTGGCAGTCACCAAATATTGACTGTAATGGTGACAAATGTGGTCTGCATAGTACAACGCTTTACAGCTCCTGTATAAGGCCGGTTCATTACTAGAATTCATTATATGTGCAGGACAGACTGGGCAATGCTGCGAAATTTGAAAGGCACCAATTTACTTTTAACAATATGCAAGGCCTCCCTAATCCCTCGCTATGCACCTCATCAGTGAAACGGATGGCTGTGAATATAGAGCCCATGAATCTTTAACCACCTCTGCTCCTTTCATTTGTTTTAGAACACCCCAGTTGTACAAGTTGCTTCGCTGGCAGAGCTGAAATACACAGTATAAGTTCTGGAGTTAATCCCCGGCTGGGTGCTGTACCTGCTCAGTCATCTGGGTCGCCGTGCAGCAGGTGGCATTTCAGTCCCGATCACTCGCAGGGCCCCTCAACACTCCCTTTCATTATCAGGAGCTCCAGTTAGCTGGATCCTGCGGTGTCTCGTGTTGGTTTATGTAACTCGTGGACAGGCTCGCCATACAGCGTGCTACACCCCGAGCCTCTTGTGCTGCCCTATTTAAGGGGGTATTTTAAGACTTCCCACACGGGTTCATTTGCCCTTATCTCCTTTTCAAGTTCAGCTTTTTCCCTCTTGAAGCATTCTTCAGTGTCAGAATGCAGGAAGGAGCCCAAGATAATTTCCACACCACTGTTACAATGACACCATTGTTATGAGGACCTGCGTGTTAAAAATGGGCCGAGTTTCCTGGCATATTGTAAAAGCTGCTCCAACAAGTCATCAAACAACAAATAGGTGATACAGGCAAAGGTTGGGCTGCATGTACGCAGTGACATTGTCATGTTGTTTAAGTAATGGCGAAGGATCACCATCAGTCTTAAACATGATGATATTTGTTGGTAGGAAATGAGGATCCCTCAGATCCCTGTTCTCATTTCGGTTTGGTCAGAGCTGCTGGTGTCCCAGATATGCATACAAGGTGTCCTTCAGTATCAGCAGTGTCAGGGATAACGCCTCCAACTCTTCATACGTGCAGTAGACGTTTTATCAGAGTTTTGTGGATTATGTTTGAATCCGCTGGGTACTCTCCTACACCTAACCAAGTCATTTCAGTGTTTAAACCTTGTGCCCATCTCACTGTTTGTGTCACTTTATTCTTTCTTTTTTTTTTTCATTTCCTGTTTTATTTTGAAGCTGTGCTTCTCACCTGGCTTTGGCCTCGTCTCCATTGTTCTTTCTCCAGCTCATCTGATTGAGTTCCTGCTGTCTGCATTTAGTCGGCGTATCCTCACTCCTGAATCTTCCCTGGTCCTTGGACTATTCAGGTCTTTGTTTGCCACCAATTTTGAGCTAAGTCCTGATGATTTGGCACTGTGTGAAAGACTGGACAGGCTTGTTCCACTGGTGCCCACTATTCTCCGTGGTGTGGGTGGTTTTTGCTCATTGGGAAAGGTCTGCTGGGGAAACCTCGTCTGTCCCTGTGACGCCACTTGTTCCCGATGGAACATGTTTGTCTTCCTGGGACAGGCTGTGTTGGCTCCATGTGTTGTTTTTTTGTTGTTCAGTCTGCAACTGTATGATGGATTAAATGTAGAATTAGTTTGAAACTTCAATTTTAGATTTTTTTCCTCTGATTATTTTACAGATTGATTGTTTGAGGGTCACACAGTCACACGTTGGATTAAATCGGTTATCCGACCGTGACCGCTGGTGTTAAGCAGTGATCATGTGATAAAGCCAATGATTTGCTTTCGCTTCCTTTTCTTTCTTCCTTCCTTGTAATCATTTTGTTTCATCCTTCCTTTCTTTTCTGCATTCGTTCATTCTTATCTTCTTTTCAGTCTTTCTCCCTTCACTTCTCTATATCTTCTTTTCTTTCTCCTTTCCCTTTTTTTCTGCCTTTATTCCTTCCTTGGTCATTTCCTCTTTCCTTCATTTCTTTCCTTTGTTCATTCCCCTGCTCACTTCTTTTCAGCTTTTCTTCACTCATGTCTGTTATTCTTTCACTTTTCTGCTATCCGTCCTTCATTTGTTTCTTCTTGTCTGGCTTCCTTCCTTCCTTTTGGTCTTTCACCCTTCACGTCTCCCTTTTGCCTGTCTTTTCTGCCTTCCTTCCCTTATTTGTTCCTTCCCACCTTTTCCTTCCTTCCTTCCTTCTTTCTTAACTGTAGTCCCTCCCTACTGACCCCTGGTCTGTGTACGTATAATCTTGTTTACTCTTGTTTTGGACCATGTGTGAGTAAAGTTTTGTTTGAAAAGTTCTCTTTATGTAAAAAATATATGTATATATATATATATATATATATATATATGTGTATATTTGTATGTATATCCAGTTCAGTGAGGAGGGCAGTGAATCTTGGATGTAATGATGTGGCCCGGCACTGGCTCAGTCTTTTTTTTTTTCCTATAGCCATTTTTATCTCTTGATGTTCTTCAGATGAAGGCAATTTCAATAATGTGCCACTCAAACAGCACTGAAATCATTTTAATGGCTTTTGCTCAACTTTCAGAGAAATTTAATTAGCAGAATATTATTTGAAAACACATTTCGCTCTGCGACGTGTTATTTGGGTCTCTCTCTACAACCTGGTGTAACAACTTCTCAAACTGACTTCTCTCACATGACGATCTCCAGCCGGATTTCATTCATCACAAACAGCGCACTAGAAACTAATGATGAGCTTGAAATGTTTGTGCTTGATTATTTTAATCTTGCAGAGATGATGATCGGTTTCTGACCCCGTCAGCAGTAGAGGGGACGTGCCTGCCGGTTCATAATGGAGCCTCTTTATTTCACATTGTGCTGATCAGCATTTCTGGCAAGTTGGTGGAGACCTTTTATGACTGCATTTAAATCTCCACCTTCAGCTGAGAGAGAACCTTCAAACTTATTGATTTGTCAGATAGTTTTGGCTGTAGAAACTGACTTAATTAGACAGAACTACACTCTGCTTCAGTTTGAGTCTGACTCTGTGTGAGTTTATAGGACATCATAAACACATCTGTGGCCTTGATAACAAAAATTAGGTGGCAGGAAGCTGATTACATACACACATGTTTAAGTGTGTAACATTACGCTGAATTTACACTAAATAATAACAATCAAAAGCACGTTACTGTCTGTAAAGACAAAAGCACATAAAGTTTTGAATGAATTCTGGGGTGCAGAATAGGGTCGTGTTAACAATCCATTTGAATTTGGTGCTTCTCGTTCACCTCTGTGAGCTGCAGACTGCTCTACATGCTCAGTTTTGTTTCTGCTTTTGGACTATATCATTTTATGGAGAAATTCCTCCACAAATAGTGACACAGCTGCTGCAGGACGGTGATTTGACTGCAAACTAGCGCAGGCGCTTGCCAACCTTGCCTATAGGAACATAACCAGAAGTTGGAAACCAGCTGAGTTGAGTCCTTGTTGCAAACAGATGGGTTGCATGCATTGCGTTCAAGGAGGTTGCTGTCCTATTTTTACTTTAGTGTACCTGAGCCATTACAGGGAGGGTGACCTCAAAGGCAGAGGAGCTTGTTTCAGACAAGTGATGTGTCCAAAACTTTTGAGTGGTACCATATATGACAGAACATAAGGAACAGCATAATACATGCTACTGTAAAGGCAGGCGTTCCATTTATTTCAGGCTCCTCCACCAGTTGTTGGAATCTTTGAGCTCCCATTTACACACAGAAGCATCAGTGACCTGATGAGTCTGGGTTCCAGTTCATCTGAAAGCCAGTGGGTGTGCCTGTGGTCACCAGTTACGTTTGTCTACATCAAACTTATGGACCTGGTTTTGATGCTGAATCAGAAAAAGGGTGTTCCCCAGACTGCTGCTACAAGGTGTGTGGTCTGGTGTTAAGATTGCTAGTGCCCGACCGACTGAAACACACTAGAAGTAACACAAAACTGTACTTTTTCCAAGAGTACAGTTTGAAAGAGTTTCAAGCTAAAATAAAATACCCCGCTGCTCGCTCATAGCAGCGACCTTCATCATGGAGCAGTTAAAAATGCAAGGCATTGGCAGGAGTTCATTAGTATCAGCTAATCAATCCCCTGCAGACACTCTGATTTATGCTTGATATATTTTACTCTGTGGTGCAGCACACTGGTGCCTCTACCCAGATTTGAACACCCTCTCATTTATCAGCAGCAGCTCTCATGCCTCTAAAGCTCTTGTTTTGTTATTGGGTTTACTTGTCAGGAGCACCGGCAGACACTGACAGACACCTGAAGCTCTACGTGGATTCCAGTCATGCAATGCCCACCAGGATTTCATCTCCAAGCAGTCATAACCTTTGCAAGCTCACAGACAGATGTGTCTGGCACCCAGAATGAACAGAAACAGCAAGAGGTGGAAAAACGAGGCACTCTGAGAGCTTGTTAGTGCATCACTCTGTCTTGTGGGAAGTGCCTGGATGTTGTTTGTTCCCGTATTCACAGAGATGTGCGTGTGTGTGTTTTTAAACTCCTTTACACCCCAGTTCCTTGAGTCTTTTCATCTTTCACTTTTGTCTAGGTTCAGTTTTTATTTAGTTTTCTTCTATCAGGCCCTCAAAATGCAATTTCCTGTTTTTTTTTTTTAATATATATATAAATAAAGTGCTGTCTGTGCTATCGTCACAGCGTATAATCCACAGGCCCATATTTGCAGTAAACGCATAAAGAATTCTTGCACAATGCAAATCAGTCTTACAAAATGTTGCTTGATTTTTTTTTCCTGTCTTTCTCTTAATTTCCAGCTTTGAATGGATAGTCTTCATCATGCTTTGTTTTTGTGTGACTGCACACTTGGATTTCTGCAATAAGAGCGGAGCGTGTTGAGGTGGAAGTCTTTCCATTGACTCTACATTGGAGGCATTACACTGAACAAAGTGAGGAGCTGTTTGTGAGGGGAGGAGGGTGAGGGCAACAAGACTTAGTAATGGCTTTGCAAATGTCACTACAGAGAAAGGCATAGATGTTTTTCATTTACTACTGCTCAGGAAAAAAAACGCCTTCACAGATGGATTTGGTGTCTCATCGATTCAGTGACTAAAAGTAGAAATACGATCCACTGAGGAGCGCTGGTTTTTTTTCCTGTTTGAGGTTTTGGTAAAGCTAAAATGTCATTCAGAAATCTGAGGCTTTCTTTCATTGTATTGAGAATATTTGTGTATTTGGACTGTTGATTGACCAAATCATGTTCTTTGTCACCACAGCTTGGGAAAGTTATAATTTCCGGGCATGTTGCTAAATTTCCTTTGTATGGACTGATAGAGTGGTCTTCACCCAAATTATAGAGCTCACTAGATAAAAAAAAACCTAGTGCAGGTCTTTGGATATTGAGCAGCGCATCAGCCACAGCATAAACTCCAAACTCCCCCTGTGGGCGCCACGCCTACATCCCTGGATTTCCCTGAGAAAACAATGTGAGTAAATCTGAGCATCATTTCTCTAGTTTGAACAAAAAGAGCAACACAAAAAAAAAGGTGCAACTCTATTTTGCTGCTCTTCATCTTCACCTCTTTGATATTGCCTAGGTCAGAAAATGTCTCACATCCCTTGAGGGGGGGGGGCATTGCATCCATCCCCCACTCTCACCTGTATTTTCCATTCTCTTTGTTTGGCATTGTGGGATTTCTTCACCTGTGCGTATGACAGACCCTCCCATTCTACCCTTATCTGTTCACTGACCCTTCCTTTTGTAAGAAGCAGACATGTCTTCAAAAGCTCTGACACAAACTTTCATAGACATTCATTCTCTTTCAATCCTTCCTTTCATCTCTGGCCTCTCACCTGCTCCTTATCTCTCCTTGTTTCCTTTACTTCGTATCTGATCTCAGCCTTTTGAAATTCAGCCTTTCAGATTTGGGTAGAAAAGTATTTTGATTCCTCGGGAATGTTCTCTCACTTGTGTCCGGCAAAATAAATATTTTTGTGCTGTTAAGATGTGCTGATTCCACCTGTCTTATTGTTGTGCTGATAGGTATCACTTTTCATTCCCTTTGTATCTTTGACACCCACCTGCCTCAGGTCGATATCATATTTCAAGCAAAAGATTATGCATGGGGAAAACACATAAATAAGCATTTTTAAAAGTCAAGTTATATGGTGAGTCATTTACCGTTTCACAGTACGCATCCCTGCTGTGGTCTAATTAGTAGTCACTCCTGCAGTCAGCACTGCAGGGGGTGCTTTGAGTGTGGGGTAGACAAGCAAACGCTGTGGAGACACAGAGTATTAAAAAAAGACCTCCCTGAGAAAAAAAGTCAATTAACTTGCTTCATAAAACGACTGCCATGTTGTTACTTGCAAATGTAATTGTGAAATTGTTAATGCCATATGTTTACCTTTGTAGTAGTGGGGAAATTACAGGGTACAGACTGCTGTTACACAAACACTGAGCACAGTGAGAAATGCCTTTTTTTTTGTAACACCATAACTCTTTTCACTTCAGGAAACCTCAGTACAGTTGATGCAGTGGATTCAGAAAGTATATATTCAGGGTTTCCACACAGGAAATTGTTAAAAATGACAGTTTTGGACATCAGTCATCATTATATTCCCCACAGCACATATTTAGAAAGGTGTGGTGTCCAGGCCACTCAAGATAGGGTATTCATTTCCTTTTAGTGCTGCGTGTCAGCTCTGAGAAATATCACAAAGTTGTAGGCCGAGGAGTCACACTGGATTCACAGACCGAGCTTTCATGTCTGAAAGGTAGAGCCAACTGGGAATGATGTTCATTTTGTATGTTCATATTTACAGTGAAATGGATTACAAAGCAGGACCTGAAATACTGGCTGGATTTCACTTTGCAAAGGCCCAGATTCTAGATTTGGCCACATGTGTTATATGTTGACCAGGTATGTCTCAAAACCTGAAAACAAATATGCACTAAAGAAGAATTAAAAACAGGAGATGAAGACATTTAAAAATAAAAAATTACATTACCAAAAAAAGTGATTGCGTGCTTAAACTGAAAACAAATATGCACCGAGCTGCATTTTCATTTTCTTAGATGTTGCCACCACGGTCGGGTTTATTTACCTCTTTGAAATTCCTGCACTGAGATTAAGATTTTTAGAAGGCTTGGCACACTCAGTGTTCCTAATACTAATACTAATAGATAAAATGGATGTACCACTGCTGTGATTTATGTTGCATTATGTTGCAGTTGAGAATATTTGGATGCATCAGTGTCACTGACTCCCTGTAAAAAGTCACCGTGCTGATTTTGAATTTTGATCAGGCAGAAGTCAAACTCTCTCTCATTCTGTCCAGCTGAATCTGTTCAGTTTGTGCTTACAGTTATAGAGATGCTACTGATAAATGAAATTGCAAAAAATAGCCTAAGGCACCGGGAGTTAAGGTCAGTGAAGATCACCTTGCGTGTTTTAAATAAAGCAGCGTTAGTTAAAGGGTGAGAGAGTCGTCATGTGTGGCTTACATTCAGCTCCTCTCTAAGGTATCTCTCAAATTCAAGGTAACAGGTCACATCACTTCTACCTTTGTTACTGAGCGAGAGGACAGGCAGTCATGAGTCAGGGGGCTGATGGGTAGGAAAATATTTGAGGACGGTCCCATACTGTTATTATATGCATCCTTATATTTAAATGATTTCTCACAGTAGGGTTTACTTACTTTTCTCCTTTGTTCTCCGTGGATGAGGAGCGTGTTTCCTAAATTTGTGTCTGATTTTGCAAAACTGACAAATTAAAATGAGCGAATCCGACAAATATAATTCAATGTTGTCTTCTAATTAGCCACTGAACTCATCCACACTGTTGCATCTAGTTAGGAATTAAAATATAAAAGAGCTCAGATGGAAACAGCATTAAAGCCATTTTCAATCAAGTAATGACTTTGCATAATAGACCTACAAGACTTTTAGCTCACTTAATGTCCCTATATTAAATAAAAGTGGTGAAATAATTCTAGTTGAAAGAGTTTTTTTCCAGACAAAATCTTTTCCGAGTCCTTTAAACTCATATTCAAGGTGTGTAGCTTTGAAAAGCATGCTAATTACTGTTTTAGGCTTTACAAGTAGCAAAGCTTTTCCCTTCATTTAGCATTTAAGCTGCTTCAGTTAAAGTCTGCTCTCACGTCAGGACGTATTAGGTTTTTATTAAATGTCCCATACTACCTGAAGTGTAATGATAAGCATTCCACAAGTTTAAAGGCTTTTATTCACAATTACATGAAGTTTATGCAAAGAGTCAATATTTGCAGTGTTGGCCCTTCTTTTGCAAGTCCTCTCCATTTCACCCTGGCATGGTGTCAATCAACTTCTGGCCCAAATCCTGACTGACAGCAGCCCGTTATTGCATAATCAATGCTTGGAGTTTGCCAGAATTTGTGAGTTTGTGTCAATCCACCTCTTGAGGATCGACCACAAGTTCTCAGTGGGATTAAGGTCTGGGAAGTTTCCCAGACATGGACCCAAGTTTTGCTCCCAGAGCCACTTACTTATCACTTTTGTCATATGGCACGGTGCTCCATCATGCTGGAAAAGGCATTATTCTTCACCAAACAGTATTTGGACAGTTGGGAAAAGTTGCTCTCGGAGGATGTTTTGGTGCCATTCTTTATTCATGGCTGTGATCTCATGCAACATTGTGAGTGAGCCCACACCCCTGGATGAGAAGCAAGCCCACACATGAATGGTCTCAGGATGCTTTACTGCTGGCATGACACAGGACTGATGGTGGCACTCACCTTTTTTTCTGCACCATCATTTTTCCAGATGCACCAAACAATCGGAAAAGGGCTTCATCAGGAAAATGACTTTACCGCAGTCCTCAGCACTCCAGCCCCTGTACTTTCTGCAGAATATCACTTTGTCCTTGATGTTTTTCCTGGAGAGAAGTGGCGTCTTTGCTGCCCTTCTTGACACCAGGCACCAAAAGACTTCACCTCACTGGACGTGCAGATGCACTCACACCTGCCTGCTGCCATTCCTGAGCAAGCTCTGCACTTATGGTGCCCTCAATCCTGCAGCTGAATCACCTTTAGGAGACGCTCCTGGCACTTCTTCACAACAATTGAACCTCTGTCCTTGAAGTTCTTGATGAGCTGATATATGGTTGATTTAGGTGTAATCTTACTAGCAGCAACACTCGTGCAGGTAACTGTGGTAAAAGAGGAAGAACAGTGATTTCAAGAACCACCTCCTTTTAAAGCATCCAATCTGCATTCAAACTCCCCATCAACACTCACACCTGTGTTAACAAAAGTATCACTGAAGTGATGTCAGCAAGCACTTTTGTGACAGGGCTGAAATGACGTGGAAATGGATTTTGTGGGGTTTAGCTCATTCTGATGGCAAAAAGGAACTTGTGTCATTCTCAAAGCTTTTGGCCACGACTGCATACTGTATGTTCAGTGCTTAATGTTATTCTCATTCCTCAGGGTGGCCCTTGGTGGAGCTGAATTTGATACCCCTGGTGTATAAAATCATCTCGCAGATATGAGATGTGGTACGCCATGATACTCAACAGCTCAGGAGTGTCAGAATTATTACAGTATGTCAAAGGAAATGAAGGATAATTTTTGACCTGAGGTCAAACCTCCTACCAGACATGTTTTGCACCTGCAGCCAACTGGCAAGCTGCCGGCATGTTTCAGTTAAAAAAAAAAGAACCCAGAAGCTCTTTGGGCTCGAAGCCAAAGTTTTAATAAGTAGTCTGACTAAGTACCTGTTGAGGCGCGACCTGACTGCAGGGCATGTTTGACACAAGGCTGCACGGGGTGAGCAAATGGTCTCTTCAAGCAGGGGCAGTAAAAATGAAAAAGCACAACAGGGAGACGGCACCGAATTTTGATCTGAAAATTATGAATGCACAATCAAGATATTGTTGCTCGTTGTTATGAAAATGGGGTCTGTGGCATCTATTTAAAAAGGTCCTCCTGTTTTGAAGCCATTTGGGTTTGTCTTGACATTTCCAAAAGTCCCACTGCGCTCAGATTTTAACGAGTGCTGGCATTATCACTCGAGTGTTGATTTGAGATTCTTATGAGGGTGGTCGATATTGTGGATGACAGCACCTCATCAATTAAGCCTGTGGCCTCTGCAGTCATTCTGAGTCTACAACTGAGAAAACACAACATCTGACTCCTTGTAATCACAAGTCTTCGAATAAACACTGTTAGATGCCATAGTAGCGTCTCTCAACACATACAGCCTCACAGCCTTCCGCTGTCATTAATTAGCGTCATCATCTCCAATTGTTTGCTTGTCGTGAATGATCATTTAATTAGGTAACTTCAGATGGAGGATCCAAATATTATGGATAGATTATAACAAGATCAGTGCCAAACATCTCCGGCAGCAGCTTAAAGAAGCTTATGCTCTGTAGGAAAAATATCAATCACATTTATATGTAAATAGATGTAATTATCTGTTGTAATCATCACACATTACTCAGGAGGCAGCAGAGAAACGGGCGCTTGTTGCTTTAATTCTGTGAATGTGACAGAAGTGTGAAGGAGACAAAGCAACTCAAAGACATGCAGGGAGACAGAAAAGCTATAAAAAATACACCCACTTCCACCAGAACCGCCCAAAAAAAGGAATCTCTGAGTAGCCAGTAAAGGGCAAGATACTTATGCTATTTCTCTTTTGTTTCCTCCAAGAACATTGAAGTTAGCCTTGGAAATAAATGGGCAAACATACACTCTATATCCAAAAGTCTTCGCTCCATCATTGAATTCAGGTGTTCCAATCACTTCCATGGCCACAGGTGTATAAACCAAGCACCTAGGCATGCAGACTGCTTCTACAAACATTATGAATGTATGGGTCATGAATACTTTTGGCAATGTAGAGTAAAAGTCTGCAGAGTAAAAAATCACACAATGCTAGTGGAGAAAATGCATTAATATAGTAAAATATTCATTTTCCTTCTGACACAGCATTTATATCATGACAGAAAGAAAAACTGTAATATTTAACTGTAATATTTAAATATTTAACTTCATTAAATATTTAATATTTAATGAAGGTTCACTGATTGATATCAGCAATGGATGAAATCATGTGTACTTTAAAAGGGGTTGCTTGTAATGACAAACTATAGAGATGAGTTGAAAAGCATCCTCGAATATTATTAAATTACTCTATTTCCCTAAACTTTCTGGGGCTGTCCCCCCCGGATCTATTTTCAGTGAAAAACCTCTAAAAAGCCATTGCAGTCAAAATGCACAGCAATAAACTGCAGCAGAGTTACTGGTGAACATAAAGCAGCATAAAGAAGCTGAAGAGTCAGTGTCATGGACAACTATGTGGCAGGCAGGGCTAGGACCCCAATGCAGTACTCAGAAGACAGGACTGAACTCAGAAATATTCAGCTTTATTTGCTGGCAAACAGACATGGCTGGACTGGAGCCAGATTTAAAAACTAAGAATCATGCAGAACTTGAGATCACACAGGAAAAGTGGAGGACACGACAAAGAACAGAGGAGCAATCTACACGAGGTAATCAGGGAGATAAGACACACCAGGGAACACAGCTGAAACTCACTGTGGAAACCCAACACAGGACTCTAAACAGGGTATATTATAAATGACCAAGGAAAATAGCAATCTAACTAATATTACTAAAAAAAAAAAAGCCAAATTTAAACACAAGACAGCCTCAAAACCAAATAAATCACAAAATCCACAAGGAACAGAAAAACCCTTCGTCCAAGCCCCAGAGACCACAGTGAGATACCGCATCAGAAAATGAAGGGGACCAAAAACAGAGCTAAATGGAGAGATAATATTAAACTTAATGTCATCTTTCTGTTGAATATCTTAATAGGAAGATGGCTCACCTTATCACCTTGCTTTAGATAATAGAGCAGCACTCCCAGCCTTCTGCTGGCCAAACCAATCCTTTAATCACAACTGTGATAGACAAAACTGAGAAGATGTGTTTTCGTCTTTGTGATTTATTCTGATTTTGTGTTTTGAGGCTGATTCTCAGTTCACAGTGTTTATTTTGTCACTATCCATCCATCCATCCATCCATCCATCTATCCATCCATCCATCCATCTATCCATCCATCCATCCATCCATCCATCCATCCATCCATTTTCTGCCACTTATCTGAGTCCAGCATGCAGGACAGTAGTCTAAGCAGTCCTCTTGCCTCCTCCAGCTCTCCCAGGGGAATACCAAGGCATTCCCAAGCCAGCTGAGAGATGTATTCTCTCCAGCATGTCTCGGGTCTATCCTGGGGCCTGGTAGGACATGCCTGAAACACCTCATCTAGAAGGTGTCCAAGAGGCATCCGAGCCAGATGCAACTCACCCAGCCTCTAAGGGAGGACCCACCTTTGGGGAAAACTAATATCTGTAACTTGCATCTCATTTGGGTGTTTAACGAATCTGCTCGTTGTCACCTACAGTACTGCACAGTAAGACCCACTTAGTATTCAGTGGCTTTGTTTGATTAGTTAGAATTTCTTGCATCATAAACATTTATGGTAATTTGTAGCAGAATTACAAATTTGAAACGAGCACCCACTTTATGAATAATCCTCACTAACCACCTGTAATAACTTCAAGGCCCCACAGTTTGCTGTGGCCCACACTTGGCTGAAAAGAGTAGCCACATGTTGACGATGTGATTTAGATGAGATTAAATCCGTGTAATTAATTAGAACTGAATGATCTTGAAGCTTTAATCTTGAATTTAAGTGCCTTCTCCAAACAGCCAGAAATAAAATTAAGCAGAAGAATGAATCATTTAATTTACTTATAATGTGTTATGTGATAAGTAGAATACAAATGGGAGAGTCTCTTATTGAATAGCTTTAACTCCTCGTGATATCTCACAAAATGCAAAATACAGAGCACATGTCCTAAACGGGAGCACAAGCCTGGAAAATGAGGAAATAGCTCAGTTTTGTCCCTCCACACCTATGAGTCACTGCTCTTCGACCCTGCAGGGTCTGTCAGTATTTTCTTCTTTTTGTTAAAAAGTCACAAGGTCAGACGGAGAGGGGAAAACAACGGGCTGTGCCTCCTCTTGACTGGAAAAAGCATGTCAGGCGCACATGATGCATCCAAGAGCTGTGACACACAATCCCTAATCGATACTGGAGAAACAAAGATCCTCGGCCTCGGGGGCCCCTGGTGGGAAGCCGTCACGTAATGCCAAGACAGTCGTCTCGGTTCTCCGGTCTGTTCTTTTCGGCAAGGAGGGAGAGCTCTCTGAAAACACACACGCACGGATCTGTCAGAACCGTAGGCATGACTGAAATAGTGGCAAACAGCTAAAAAAAACATACTAAATCACTGGAAACGGTGACTTCTCTCCCCTGTTTTTGGAGTACTGAAGTGCACATCAGAGCCTAAACAAAGAGCACTCTCCAGTTGTTTGTTCGGTGTGGTTTTCTAGTTCACTCATGACTCTCGCATGACGCCTGACCGCGCAGTCGTGACTGATGAAAGAACTTGCACAAACTCCAATTAGCTGTAACTAAAATGAAATGCATTCCCAAACTGAAGGGAAAGACATAAACATTTAATTTTAGTATTCTGTGAGTTCTCTGTTAAATGCCAATGAGCAGATGAGCCTGCCTCATAATTACAAAGTCATTAAAAGATCTCAGTTGCAATTTTCCAGTTTGTGGTGTCTTGACAAAACCTGACTTTTCTCCTTCGTTTCATCGTTTCATCAGCCTGCTTATCAACAGTTGCTTGGTGCAAACGACCAATGTAATTATGGGAAAACACGGAGCGCAATTATGGAAAATAACTAACTGGAAAATTTGCTTTTCGGATGCTCTCCTGTCTTTCCTTTACATCAAATATGATGAGACTTAAAATGCTCTGGGAGTTTTCACTGATTTGCTTCTGTTCCTGCCATGAGCCTTATTAAATTTATGTTTTGTTTTTTTTTTAGCTTTAATCTGCCTTCATAAAACAGGCTGTAAATATCCTATTTGGGATAAAGATTCAACAAAAGATCAACTTGTTATTCAAAAACCGTGTGGCGCTGCATATGTAGATTAACATTTTTTGAATTTAGCTGCAGGAATTTACTTAAATTCATTTAAAAATAAAAAAGCAGGAATCAGGTCTCACCAATAAATCTATACAGAAGACAGAACTTCTGAAAAGTGGAGCCAGTGCAGAAGTGCCTTAAAACTCTTTCTAATGACAAGCAGAGAGAAACTCCACGGAAAGTTGTGTAGAAGTCTGTGGGTCACTTGTCTTTTCATAACACTGTACCTGTCTCATCACTAAGTAATACAACACAATGTTCATTTAGTACATTTTGGTAGCATGAAAGAGGATAGAGCCGGTGATGATTTCTCATATGACTGAGAAGTTGCTTGTCCATGTCTCTTATTCTCAGTTTGGGACTTTCCAAACCAACGAGTTATGTCACAGTGGCTACGTCCATCTTTTATATACAGTCTGTGAGTCTAACAATGAAGGCTGTGTTTTGACTAATTTTGGCACTCCATGAAATGAGCACATACTATATGTATGATCTTCCAGTTCTGGGGCTTTCCTTCCACGTGGTGTGTTCATAGTCTTCAGCAGCTTGTCTATGATCTCTCTTCTTTGCCTTCAGCCTGCCTAACATCGCACAGATAGAAGACACCAGAACAGAAATTCCTCATAGCTCATTAATTACATACATCACCTCTTGTTACCTGACCACATTTAATGAGACCTACTCTGAAATGAATGCAGAGGCTGTGGGCATTTTGGTTTCTGAGAGTGTTGATGCAAAGCAGAAATTTTAATAAAAAGAAATATTTTCTTTTTACTGAGGTGAAGCACTGAAATGTGGCTCAGGTAGTTAGTTTCAGTTTATTGCTATGCTGACACGGCATACCCACTTTTATTAAAACATAAGCCATCAGCGACTTGATGGTGCTGCTAACTTCAATCCATTCCGGTGACACTGCTCCGGCTGCACTGGCCCTCAAAGGAGCAGTAAGTATCATAACTGTGGTGTCCAGAGTTCAGTGTCCATCCCCACGAGGAATGAAAAGGTCAGAGCATAGTTTCCAAATATCAGAAGCTGTGCATTTTCTACATTCCTATTATAATCCATTACACATCAAATAGCTGATTTAATGTCGTGTCTCCTGTAAAGCTTGTGAGCCTTCTTGGATCTTTTGGTAAAATTGATCTTGGAACATTTTTCATAATTATATCTGCACTTTAAACACTTACACTAATGCCGGCCTTTTGTGTATTTTTTTTGTGCTACATTTTTTTTTTGCTGCATTAAGGCTGGACGTTCTGTTGGATGGGGTGAAGGTCGGGGCTCTGTGTGCACAAGTAAAGTGGGAAAAGCATTTATTTACAGGGTGGCTTTGTTTAAACGGGAGAAACTGTTAACAGAGAGACCCTGTAATACACTGGAGGCTGCAGGAGAGATTTCTCATCAGTGGAGCAAAGGATGCTGATACTAAACCAAGAAAACAGCACTCTATAGTATGCAGAAAGGAGTGTCAAAGTAGCAAACTTTTGGTAATTTTTGAAAAATAAGAAAAAAAAGATTGGTTTGCAGTCAATTGCAGTTGCAGGCCATTTTCCAGAACCTGCACTTTGGTCCAACCCCACCTGCTTACCCGGATCCTTCAGGTTTCCTGTCTGTTTTCAGCCTTCCGGTTCACGGAGTCCTATATTTCACGGCAAGGATAACGGCAGCTTTGTGTGATGTGACTTCTGGCATATCGAAGAAGACATCAGATAAATCTGTGCTTATCCTTGTTAGTAATTCACAGACTCCAAGAATCCGTGCTCCCTGAAACACCGTTGGTCAAGCGCACGGCGGCGCGTGGGTAAGGCTCAGAGACTTTGTGTGGATCGCTGCTCTCTTTTGTTCCTCTCTGGAGATGTGCTTATGTCAGAAACCAGCATTTAAATAAGCAGGATGAAGCAACTGTCACTGCAGCAGGATGTGAGATGGAAAATTAACAGATTTGTCATCAGCAAAGTAAATCACTGGTGAAACTGTTCTGTTTTTTTCCCTTTAAATCCCAGTCTTTACAGGATGAGATGATTTCAGTCAGATGTTGTTTACATGTAGAATGAAATAAGATTAAGTCATGTGCATAGAGAAATGCTTTAATTAGGGCTGTGTGCAGAAAGTGGAAAATCATACTGAGAATTTTCAAATACCCAGTATACTGAGATGAGCTATAAAATTCCATAAGCTCATCAAAGAAGGGTAACAGCCAATAAATTGCTGAAAGCATCAGTTTCATGCCTTAGCAAAAGTCGTTCCTCTTAATGTATTGACTCTTTGTAACTTCATGTGCATCCTCCAAGAAAATGTCTGCAGCAGGTCATTTTTTTGTGGTGGTGAAAGAAAGAAGAAGGTAACAAATTGTTTGCAACACCAGCCGGTGTCTTGGGACCACGGACAGTATAAAAGATGGATGTTGCTTCCGAGTCTGAAAAGTGAAGACAGGAGTGCAGGTTTAAGGCAGGCGTGCCGGGGGTGGCGCCTGTGGTTGCACCTATAGAAGTCTTCACCTCTGTAAATACTGTTTATAGGCTCAATCACTCATTCCGGGTCACACTGAACAACACACTAAGTCCATTTTGTAGATTATGAGTCAGAAAGGAAGATTATCCAGGGTATGCATCAGATTTACCCCCTTGCTCATACTGTCTATGCTGGGACAACACGTTCCTGGGCCAGAGCCTAAAAATTAACAGTGGCTAAATTGCTAAAAATATTTTAGAAGATTGATTATTGGCAAACACAGATGGGATTGAGCTGAACTTAAGAGGTGTGGTCCAAGATGACATACAGGAAGTCCTCATCATTGTCAATCATATGTAGTGAAAATGTTTGAGTTTTATTATTGTAGGAATTTGAAGGTTTGACCTTTTGCATTGCTGATTTTTTTTTAATTGTATATTTTCTTTTTTCACCAATGTCCACAAACAACGTGTGTGTTGCAATTAAAAAACTCTCTTTTCATATGTTTAGCTATATAATTAGTCAGTCAGCTTCACTATTCTAGCTCAAAAAGTCAAAACAAGAGGAAGGAGTTCCTCATTATTTATGATTACTACTTTGAAATAAAAAAAATATACAAAATATTTCTAAACTGCTTATTTTCAGATAAACATGGAATTTCTCGACCTGACATTGTTAATTGTTCTGTTCTCTTGTTTGTTAACTTAGTAGTAATAACTCAGTTGTAAATTCATGCATCTTTCTCAGATACATTAGAGGTTAAAGTCCTGAGTAGCTCCAGTAATGAGAAACTTTTCTGTCTTCTGTCACCTGGCCTCTCCATCACACGCGCATATGTAGAAGGGCAAAATGAGGTGATCTGTCCCGCCAAGTCCACATGGTACTTCACACTCTGCCAGCATAATGGCATTGCACGGGCTCTCTCGGTAGCCAGCGTCTGTCCATCAGCTTCCCCCAGAGCGAGGCGTTTAAAATGGATCTGGGTCACAGTGGGATCCCCCTCTGTCCACCCGCTGGAACCTGGAAGCATTTGGTTCATTTGTGACATATCTGCCTGAATTACTACAGCCAATCCATGTGACACACTTTACTGACAGTGAGAGCTGCTGCATTATGCATTAACACTGAGAAAGTGTGTTCCTTTTCCATGTACTCTGATGCATTTGAGATCCCAATGACTCGGTGTGAACGATAAAACTGACATTTGCTCCATTCGGTACTTGGATGACTGCAGTTTAACACTTTAGCATCAGCTGCTGCACAAGGTTTTGGGGAATTTGGCTCCAGATTCTGTTAGTTATTTATGTGGGGATTGTGGGCAATAAAACCACAAATATATTTTTTTAAAATGACAAATGGATTCATTTTTAACTTTATAATTTTTAGACACGTATGAGTTCATGAAGGGAAGATTAGTCTTGGACAGCGGTTTGATTATTTCACCAAACCTGCACAGAATTGTTGTGTGTTGTGTGTTGGAATGTCAAAATGCAAACATGAGACACTAAAATGGCAAAAGTAGAAAAAATCAAATGCAAAAGACATTAATGATGAACAGTAAGAGAGTCATTGTTGCGACCAGGCTCATAAGCAGCAACATAAAGTGGAGGCTGACACCAGAGTTTCTAGAAACATTGGTTTTATTTAAAATACTAAAAATGACAGCCTGGACAGCATGAAGGCAAGAAGCTGCACCCCGAGTTGACCTTGGGCTTACTTTTATCTGTACTTTGTCAGGTGGAGACAACTCACAATTAAGCCCTGGCAATACCAAGAGACTCTTGCACTGCCACTGCAAGGTGAGTAGGGGCTGCAGAGGACCGTAACACACTATAATAGAGTCGAATAACACAATGCTCGCGCCATGTGTGAAAACGACAAAATATTAGATTGACAACACTAGATTGTCAATCCAACACTAGTAAACATTCCCAAACCTGCCCAAGCAATGCAGAGCAGATAATCTAACAACACCCGCTGGCCATGGATGAAAAATAATGTTTGTGTTTTCATAAGCCATTAAATACATGAAGGAGTGTAGTGTTCATACTTTACTTGCCAGTTTCTGTATTCATATTTCATATATTGAGTAAATGTTATTTCTGTAACTTCTGTAATAAATTCTTTTGTCTGTATTATTCTCTTATTGTACCTTTTTAGTCTGAGTTTTTTTTCCCCCCATTTTGGTGTGGAAGAACTCGACTGTCCTGAGTCTCAGTCTGAACCTCGTCAAAAACATCCAGGACGAGCTAAAAGCACCGACTGTCAGTCAGCGCTTATCATCCAGTGCTTCAATGAGAGCAAATCTTGTTTTTAAAAAGAAAAACCTGATGGCAAATCCTTCAGATTGGTGAAGGCTGTTCATTATTCCCATGTGTCAGTATATTTCTGCAGTGCCACACATTTTTAAGCATCATCTATGTACTGAATCTGTATTGCATCTGTGCACTGCTGTTGCAACAGACTGCATAGCCTGAAGAGTTTCAATATGTTGTCGTCCTGCTGGGCTTCAGGCTTTGGTAAAAGAGGACGTCTTTAAAAAAATAAATCAGATTCTGGTCTCGGCTTCGCATGATGCAGTTGGCGCTCTCTATTGGTGAAACAAATGAAGAAAAACAAATGAAGAAATAGATAAATATTTGCATCAGAGCACCTTCATTTCACTCTGTATGCCCATGACTGTTATCATGTAACAGGGTTTTTTAGCTCTTAGATTATTTTGAAGGTAAAGACTTACATTTTTGTGCATGTTGCTGCAGCGTTTTGCTTCCATTTGATATCAGATGTTGGCTCGCTGACCAAACACAGCTAAAGAAAAAAAAAAAAGTCTCCAGCCTCATGAATAACTGAACTCGGTGTGAATGTGCTCCCTGCTTTTACGTGTCATGTCTGAGACTAGATCTTATTTTTTATTCATCTGAGGATTAGTATTTTTTTTCTACAAAATATGCTTGGTCTAGTACCAGACTGACTGCACAATATTAGTGATACCATTCAAACATATAAAGGGGAGACTCAGCTCTCACACACACACACACAGACACACACACACACACACACACACACGCTTAACTGGAGATTACCTCAAAGAGAAACCATCCTTGCTGGGTGATAAACTTTTGAACCTTGGTTGAACACTTGTGGTACATTTTAATGCATGAAATTCATCTAGCAGTCGGTTTCTTTGCTCTGGGGGAAAGAAGCAGTTTCTCCAATTATGCAGATAGTAAAAGGTTGTTATTTATTTGGTACGAAACCACTTTCATTTCCTGTTCATAGAAGAGTAATTTAACTGAGTTTTCTCTAGCCGCTATAATTGGTCCCTTGATCAAACCTGTGCGATTGGAAAACAGAGTACAGCTGCGTGGAGGACGGACCAAAGGCGTGCTTCATAACAGCTACTCAAAACCATTAAACTGGCAAAGTTTTTCCATTCAAAACATCACTTTCAGTCTAAATTTAAAAGGATTTCCACCAACACCACATTAAGGATATTAGCAAAAGTCAACACTTGTCAGAAATGTCATGCACTCCTGCTGGGAAAGTGACATCATTGACCTACAGGCACCAATCTTTCAGAGCTCACACAGTACAAGCTATCAGCAGCATTTTCACTGTCTTTAGTATTCTTGTTGAATGATGGATGAACATATTTAAATGGAGATAAGGCACAACTACTACATGAGTTGTATGCTGTTCAGAGGGGGAAAAAATGTAATTGAATAAAAGCATTATTTTCACTTATTGGAATTCCCATTTCTGCTCAGTGATGGAGGTCTCACAAGATGCTGCTTTGTTCTGTACCCACCAAAACAACACATTACAATATTAGTGCAACATCGAATGACACATTCACTGCAAAGACGGATCACCACGAGGTGTAGCTGCTTCCACGCACCCGGACAAAGTGGCTAGAATCAATCATACTGGTAAAGTAGTGCTAAAGAGTGGATTCTGTCAACTGGAAGAAACACTTACAGGCTCATAAGTGAGCAGTGGCAGTTTACTGCTCATTTGAGACACTGAACAAATCAAAGCTTTCACATCTCGGGATGTAGCAAATACTGACTTGACTAGATGGAAAGGCTGAGTGATACTCTGAGAGAGTAACATTTGTCACGTTATTATAGAAGAGCCCGTAGTGCTGAACTCATAGAGGTCAGTTTTTCACTACTTCAACACTGCGGCATAGATAATGCCCAAGGTGTACGGGTCGTCAAAGCAAGACAAGGTTATTTATATTGCACTACAGCTACAGACGGCCTGTATAACATGGCTGTATGATTTATTGAACAGGACCAGCTAAGCTAACATTAAAAATTGCTCTCAGATTCAAAAGACTGAGTTCTCTAAAAACTGAATTTGGATTTCTTATTGCATAAGATACGTTAACATTGCTCACAAACCGTTTTCAAACTGGCACCTTGATACTATGAGGTTATGTTTTATTTGGTTGTATAACATGTTTTTGACTTGCTGCTAACCACTTTTAACTGAGTCAGGCCAGTTACGTGTAAAATTTTTAATGCTTTTAATCTTTTCCTGTATATAATAAATGAAATCAAGTAAAAAATCCAAAAAGGCATCTGCAACTGTTATTAACCAATTTTCTTTTTGTCAGTTGAACCTACCACTTTATTTCCTTTTGCTCCTCCCATAACAGGAAACCACCACCATGACTACCAGCATAGCCACGTGGACCTGACTGCACTGACACCTAAAATGGGTAAGAAACTGTTTGACTGCTGATATGTAATTACAGGCAGAGCCATTGACTGTGTAAACCTAGACTGATAATGAGATCTACTCTTTTTTTTTTTAGTTTAGCCTGATGTCACGGGAGCCACCGGCTTCATTTTCCAAAATGATATGCATTATTATCTCTAAGTGATAGAAAGCCAAGCAATTTTTGTGATAGACTATTTCCAATTTTAAAAACAAAAGTATGCCTTTCACAGGTAATTTAAAGTATGAGGAGCTGATAAAGAAATCCTCAGAGAAAATGAAAAGCAAAAAGTGTGATAATCAAAGGATCGTCTGTGCGGTTTGCTCAAGTTATTGAAAACCCAGTTGCTCTTACGGCATCCCATCTATTTTTCTAAATGCGATTTTCTGTGAAAGGGGAGCCGCCTTTCACTGTGGAATTACTGAATGGCTCTGCATCTAAATGACTGTGAAATGAAAGCGGGAACCTGGATTCTTAATTACGTACAGAAATCCTCTCTGTGATATTCTGAAACTGCAGAGGCCAATGTTTTGTGTCAGTGTTTCAGGTTAAAGCTATTGTCGTTGAGTCATTAAACAAAGTTTTTTACCATTAATGGAGCGCCGCCATCCACATCCTGCCCGCGCTCGTCTGCCTCTTAAACAGGACGGCCTTTCATGGGAAAATGGGTTTGGAAAGTGCTTTCAGAACCAAATAAAACTCTTCAAACAGCACTTTTGAAGTCTATTTAGCTTCTGATGAGGATCATAGCTGCAATGCATAATTCAAGAGTTGCCGGTTTGGACGTTTTTGTTAACCCTTGGCGGCATTCTCGCAGTATTGTTTTTGACCAAGGGCAACCTCTAGTTTGAAACGTACTGTGCACAATGAGTGTTATTGATCCTTTCTTTCTCACTTGGATTTGTTAGCCCACAGACAAATGAGATACGGTAAGTAATACACATACACGTGATGTTTATGTGTATCTTTTCATCACTTTTTTTTGCACATATATCATGTACAGTAGAGACTGAATTCCTTTCCTGCACACTGAGGGTCATTATTCTCCTTTTCTTTCCTTTTTTTCAAGCGCTTGTGTATTTTTTGCAGTCACAAAACTTCACGTTGCTGCATTGCAACCCATGACCTTTAGTCCAACCTTAAAATCTTTTCTTCACACATTTTTTTTTTCCCTCCTTCACCCAACCTACCCGGCTCTATCTTCCCCACAAACCCACACACACATACACACACACAGACACACACTTTCTTATTCTGTGAATGTCTCCCCTCTACACCATATGTTCCTTGGTGTTGTGTGTCCCTATCCTCCTTGCTGCAGTAGTCGCCCAGTCCTATTTTTAAATCCAGCACCCGTGTCCCTGCCTGAATCCCAGCCCTTTCCACCCACTGCGCCTCCTGACCCATGACTGGACGTCCTAAATTCTGAAGCCACAGGAGCTCCATGCAGTGCAGGGAGTGGTAATGGTGTCATACATATCACTGATATCCCCAGATGAACTGCTGAAGGCATTCGATAATGATCTGTTGCTTGAGCTGCTTAGATGCAGATGACTGACGCAGTTTCCCGCTGACTCAGAACTGCAAAGACAAATTAGTCATTTCATTGAAGATGCAACTTCAGAAAATGTCCAGCCTTACCAAAGAAACATATACAGTCATTTCTAAGATACTGGCCATATCTACTTATTAATTTTTTGGATTTCCTGGTCAGTTCATCCAAACAAGTTATCTCTTCCTTTAACCTTCAGAGTATGTTTCAGTCAAGACACATCAAGGAAAAACTACAGTTTCAAAACTTGGATCCCAGTCCAAGAAACTAGATTCTTTTAGTTTAATATTGTGGTTATTATCTTCAGTTTTTGAAGGCAGAAGTAACCATATTTAAACATTTTTAAATCCTGGAAATCTTGGTTAGCATGTAGCAGCCATAGCCTGCAACATGCATCCCATAGAACTAGATACGCTATATGGTCAAACGTACTGGGCCAACTACATATTACACCTATAGAAGCTGCTCAGCAATGGAAGCCCGTGCTGTGAAGCTCCCAGGGTGCAGTTTCTGTGCTGATGTTAATGCCAGAGGAGGTTTGGAATACCACAGTCACTGAGTCAGCAGACTCAGAGTATGCACCTCAGCACTCGGTGACCCCGCTCTAAGTTTATGTGGTCTGCCACTTCATGGTTGAGTTGCTGTTTTTCCCAAATGTTTCCACTTCGCAATAATATTGTACCACATACCAGAGCACCATGCTCGAATTAGGGGAGCTCTTCTTTTACAAATGTAAAAGAAGAGCTCCCCTGTGGCAATCGGACTTTTGTCCATATAGCATACCGGCTAATTTGTGCTAAATACCATTCTTCTTGGATGATCTGCCAGTCACTTAATTTCACTGCATAGTTCACTTATCAGACTGTTCCTGTTTGACGAACTGGTTGTAGCTGTTGGTGAACAGAAGCGGAAACATGAAACAAATGATTGCAAAGTTTTCTGCATAACTGTTCATCTTTTCCAGCTGTTACAGTAATATTCCTCTATGCCATCTGCACTGATCCATCAATGAAATGCATGTAGACATGCTTGTGCACTCGTACCTTCAGCCTGTGCTCAGATGTGACATTTTTAGCACACACCATGGTTCACAAGGAAAATAGAGGTGACCATTTGGAGCCAGATCCAAGTTTTTGGCATCCTCATGATATATATGTATACCCAAAATAAGCAACCCAAATGTCACGACAGATTTTTCTTATGGGGATGGAGGCATGTACCAGGCTTAAATATGAGATGGGTGGCAGTGATGTTGGAAACACATTCAAAAGAAAAATGCAAAAAAATCATTTGAAATCTGTGCAACATCATTTCAATGGAGTGAATGGAGGAGGAACAAGGAGCATCTGGAGTAAAAGAGCAGAAACAACTGGGCTTTTCTGTTAGTTTAAGTTTTAAACAGCCCAAATCTGGCCAGCATACACATCTAATATGGTGGGTGTAGTTATAGTGGAAAACTGTACATTGACTATTTGTGGTAAATGAAAACTAGATGCGAGGAAAACCTGTTTAATAAAACAAGGCAAATAACCTCAAATATCTCCCTGCCTGCATTCACAGTTTTAATACTCCAGCATGCTGTATTCAGTGTCTCAGGTGTGCTTATAACCAAAAGTTAAAAAAAATCCAGCAGAGGGTGTCAAACAGCCCCTAAATGCTCTGTAGTCCTGCTCAATCATTCTCAAAGCGCATTTCCCACTGCATCACTTTCCTTTCCTATCCTCCTTTTCCCCCCAAGTAAAGACTCTCAGTGTATAGCCCATGTTTTTGACTAACTGTGTGCTGACTGCAATGCACTACTTCCTCCCCTGTCCCCTGTAGAGCGACCCCAGCGGATGAACAACATCCTGACCTCAGCCACGGAGCCCTACGACCTATCCCTCTCCAGATCCTTCCAGAACCTGAGCCATCTGCCACCTTCCTACGAGCTGGCCCTCAAGTCTGACTTAAGTAAATACTTTGCATAGATAAAGCGAGTGGTCCTTCAGTCGTCCTCCATCGCCATGTTTTAACTGACAAGCTAAAAAAAAGCGTAGGCGATGATGTCACCCTCATGTCTGTGCATTAAAGGGTTGTTAGATTCATCACGCCTGGCCTGATGAAACATCTCAATGTCCATTACAGAGACATGCATCATGATAACTACCTCCAGATGTTTGTTGGCTCATCATACAGATAGTCCTCTCGCTTTTCACCTTTTTAGGGAAATAAACTTCTTAAAATGCACGACAACACGCTCAGAGCCCCCATACTCATTCCCATCGACTCATCTATCGGCTCATAGACTGACATCTAATTGGCGTGTAATTTAGCTCCATCTGTGGCCCATGTCATGTTGCTAATGTCTCTTAATGACATATTAAGAGCCTTTTTTTTCCCAGCTGAATGGCTTCTATACAGCAACCGGATGGCACTTTAATGTCTCACCAATACTACAGTTCATTATCCTCGTGGTGACATTTTCAGTTTCATCATAACGTGGACGCTGCCGTTTTAACCTCCCGACTGGTGCATCGCCCATTGGGTTGTAAAGTGGTTTCATGTGATTATCCAGGTTTTCATTCATTTATTTAACTTTCATTAAAGCGCAGAGTCTCCTGAGGTATGTTACTTTGTGGGAAAGAGCTGAGCTAAATGGCAGTGCAAAATATTTATATCGCTCATTAAATTTACTTTCATTGCACAGTAAGACAGGACATGAGGCATGAAGAAGAAAGCAAATACAAATTCTTGACTATTTAAAAACAGTTACTTTATAAAAACAGGATTTGTTTGGTTTTTTTGATGTGTTTAAATGAGTGATATGAAGCTGCATATTCAATTTTAAATTTATCTTGTGAATTAATTCAAACACAGGCCATTAAACCGTCGCTTTGCCAATTTCTAGGCACACTCTGGGGACGTAGAAGATTGTAAGGGTCCATTAAGTTGACTCATGTATTGAGAGTTTGCAATCAAATATTTAATATATATAGCCTTTTTCATGCTTGGCATTTCTGGGTTATGTATCCACTTGGTTCTAGCCAAATTGAATCAAACTCAACAACTAGGTTGAAGGTACCTAAACACATTTTTAGCAAAATAGATTCTAAATACTGTTCTATAACATTAAAAAGAGAAACTGATTTTGAAATGTAACCACAATTTTGGTCAGGGTCCCCTATACACAACAGAGCAGGCATCAGTGACAGGAGGCATGACATTGATTAAATCTGCTAAATCATAATAGGAGCAGCTGGAGTGGAGGTGGGTTGCAAAGCAGCTAGCAGACCCTACTGCAGCTTGGGTCTTGGGCAAAAAATTGGCTGCAAAGAGGGTTCTGCACCAATGGCAATTTTATTTACATAGTGTATTTCATTATATGTAGCCCTTTAAGACCTATAATAGAAAAACAAAAATATTTCAACTCACTATACGTCAATAGAATCTTCAGAAGCGTAATTATAATAATACGTATGAAGTGTATGAATATGTATGCCATAGCTGTACATGAAAACGGTAACCGTTAGAGGAAGGATACAGCGCTCAGGGACACGATGAATGCACAATAAATCCTCTGGTTTTATATACAAAGAAAATTGTTGCTCTATCGTATGTGGTTGCAATTCTACCACATTTAAAAGCAGTTACAGTCTTAAAGGACGCGATGTTCTTAAAACAGAAGATAAAAAAATTATTTAACCATTAAAAATTTTGCAAGATATAGCAACCATAAAGAGCATATTTAACCAATGATGTCTTACATTTGAATGTAACGGTTCAAATATTTAAATTTAAAGTTACTTTAAAGTGCCAGGAACAATCTTAAGAGAAGGTATGAACAGAGACACAGCCATTTAAACATTTCATTAGCCTTTCTTACATTGCATGTGATGGAAAAACACGTATCAGAGCAATCTCCTTTCAGCTCATTCTGCATTCGTCTTTTAAAAGTTTGCCCTTTCTTTCACTTATCAACTCAGGGGCTTTGCTCTTATCTCGCTGGAGCTCTGTACAAACACAGAAATCACAGAGATGAATCGTGTTGATCTACAAAGAAGCTTTTCGAATTTGAGACAGGAACCCGGCAAAATTTGTCAAACAAGCAAGCAAAGTCATCCCTTGAAGAAAAAGGAGTTCAAGCATGAGTGAGGTCTTTGGAAACGAGCCTAAAAGTAATATAATTAGTTGCAATTTTAATGAAACCATCTGGAGAGATGATGATTACTAAATTAAATTAGTATGGTTTATTTGCAATTTAAAAATTGGCAATTATAAATTATTTTGTGTGTGTATTTCTGTGTGTGTGTGTGAGTGAGAGAGAGAGACACTTCCATTCTCCCCGTCCTTCAACGATGTCAACGAGGCAGAGATTGAGGACGCAGCTCTAAAATAACCCGCTTAGCTCCTCCAAGGAGGCGGCACAAAGGAGGAGAAACCAATCATATTTGGTTCTGCTGTTTTTCACCTTAATCACCCTTTAAAGGGATTAAAACACCTTTTTGAAAAAAAAAATAAGCCACCTATAATCCTCCCAGAAAGAAAGACCTAAATGATATTGCTGCATCCCCTTTTTACATTCCACCACTCCTCCTCCAAACCTCTAAAGATCACTTTATAATTGATGTTCCACCAGTTTCACAAGTGTTAGTGCATTACATGATTACAGTCTTCTGTGATCAATAGCTGACACATAAATACACTGGCTATACTGAAAGTAATCTAGCAGAGTGGGAGCTGGGGTTTAATTAGCAGTTGTTAGCAATTTCCTGTGTTTGTAGCTCTGCTTCACGTTTGGGACCCTTCAGCCTCTCGCAATCATTTTAACAGTAAAGTGTTGCATTTTATCAGTACCGCTGAGATGAGATCAAGCAATTTGCATTGCCCTTCTTAAATCATTTCAGCCACTTAAAGTGTAAACAGTGTAATGTGTACATCCATAAAGAATAGGATCTAAATCAAATGGAAGCAGAGGCAGGTATAGAGAAGCAGGCCTTTTCAAGGGTGGCTGAACTTTCCTCAGTAACAGAACGGGGAAAAAAATGATAGTTTCAGCTGATTACAGGAAGATGCCTCCTTTGCTTTCTGATCTGTTCCTGTTTTGATTTGCTAACTGAGTCTGACTACTGCTAACACAACTCACCACTGACTACAATGTTAGTCTATCCATCTAGCAGCAACCATTTTATAATCATATGTACAACAGGACTTTATGTAGTTCTGAGAAAAACCAAGTACACCCTTACCAGGCACTATTAAGCAGAACCCAGCACAAGACTTCTGCAACAATGTCCTTGTTGCAAGACACCAGTGTGGAGATGTTTCACCATAATGCATAGCACCGCATTAGGTGAAAATCAAACCTAGTATATCAGCACAAACACCTCATATTAGCTGTCAGCATGGTGTTGATGGTTTCCGCTTGTTTTGCAGCCACAGGACCTGGGGACTTTGCAGCCACTGCATTGACCATAAACTCCTCTGAATGCAAAATTTTCTAGAGTCAAATGTGAGGCCATCTGTTCAACAGCTAAAGCTTGGCTGAAAATGGGTCATGCAACAGGACAGTGGCCCTAAATCTACAGCAGAATGGCTGAAAAAGACAAAGAATCAAGGTGTTGCAAAGCCAACCCAACTGAAATGGTGTGGTGGTACCTTAAAAGAGCTGTGCAAAAAGATGTCCACAAACCTCAAGTCACAAACTCAAGCAACAAGAAGAGTGGGCCAACATTTATCCACAAATGGACAGTATAAAAGATGGCCACGGCTACAGTGTTGTCACCTGTTGGTCTGTGAACTCCTGTTTTGAAGCCTCAAGATGATGGCAGATGAATTTCTGCCCTTGTCATCTTGGTTACAAAAAAAGTATATAAGGAGGGGTGAGTCTGACTGTGAAACCGCTAGCTCATTAGCTCTTTGCTAACTCAATGAGCAAGCAGGAAACACCAATATAATCCTCCCTTTTGAAACATGGTATGACCAAAGTTTTTATTCAGTCTGACCCAAAATGAGTGATGAAGACAATAAAATTACCAGGAAACTGTCCGTAGAGGTTGAGTCAGAAAGTCACTTCTCATAGACTTCTGTAGGACAGGAAGTCTTTTTGCATAGCTATCCCCATCTGATGGCCTATAGATAGAATGTAGGTTTAAGGCCCTTCGGTATTGGCTTCATTTTTAGGACCAAGAAGCTACGTCCATCTTTTTACTGCCTATGGACCACAGGAGGTGCCCCCTGGTGGCATTAGAATGAACACCAGTTTAAGACTCTTATACATAATCTTCACACTGAGGTTACACACATCTTTTATATAGAATCATGGCAGCAGCATTTTTTTGGTATGTGTTTTTGTTTCTTATTATTACACATTATTGTCATATTATTATCAGAATGTAACTCTTGAGATCTTATTGACTGGAATCGTCACTTTGACCTATTAACCCCTTAACTGGCAGCAAAAAAATCACCTGACAAAAACTACATAACGCCTTCTGGTCATTATTGGCTCTGAACAACCCATTTCATAGCCTATTAATCGGCTGCGTCTGGTCCGCGGGCCGAATGAAGTGCATTTATATGGCAGGCTAGACCCGCCCATTTTGACTGACACCTCATTCGGCCAATCATGTTAAGAAATGGGTTTCCCAGAGCCAATAATACTCAGAGGGCGTCACGTAGCTTTGTCAGGTGATTTGGTGCAGCCAGTTACATGATTGGCCGAATGACGTGTCAATAAAAATGGGAGGGTCTAGCCTGCCATATAAAAGGGACTACAAACGGCCCGTCACCGGGCCCTTGCCAGTTAAGGGGTTAATAGAGAGATGGCCCACAGCTTGTCAGTTGTGTCTGTAGTTTGGTTGACATTTCCTGTCATAATGTCATATCTAAACAAACCCTTCAGGGAAGAATGATAGACCACATCGCCACAGGCAAGAGTTGGGCTTCCCTCATTAGGAATGCACAGAGTAGTGGACATTAAAACCTCTGAGTGGGAGAAAATAAGGTGACCTTCTGTATCCAGGCATGACATCTCTCCCAGTGAGATTAGCATCCAGACAAACAATTCCCATCATCCCCTTTCTCCACGACCCGGTGAAGCGTGGTATAGTCCTAAAGCGGCAATTCAACCTCTGTGTTCTTCAGTAATTAACTGCTGCAGAGGCAACAACTGCTCAGCACAATAGTTAATCAGACAGCCTCCTTGGTAGCCTTTCCCTTTTTGCGAGCACAGCCAAAAACCAGGTAGACAAAAGTCTGCTGAGAGCTACCTGTGGCTATTACCACGGTAATGATTTTACCATTAGGAGTGTGTGCACAGAGCGGAGCAGCGACCTGCTTTTTGCCAGAGGATTAAATGACTGGTTGCTCGTTCAGGCACCATCCACGCATGAACTCTTGAGTACTGTGGCCTGCTGATGAGTGCTCTCACTGCTGAAGGACGAATACATTGACAAGAGCTTGGTGTTATCCTGTTTTTCATGAAAGAAAAGGACAAAACAATTGAAACTGCTTTTAATAGGGCTGTCCAACTGGTGTGGGATTACATTATCACTTCTTACTGCCGCTGTTACCACAGGGATCATGTTTTTGTGGGCGACCAGTTTAATCTGACACCACAGCTGATCAGGATGTTTTGTTATTTGACTTAATAATGTCACAAGATGCACTGCACAACCGCCACACAAATAACATTAGCCTGACCTTCAGTAATACTAGACAGAGTGCTTTTAACACCCAAATGACCACAGAAAAGAGAGAGGTGGGCATCTTATCCAAGATTACAGCCAACCAGAGTAATGCCAGTAAGACTCAATACTAATACTTCGCTCTGATGATCTTTATCTTCTAACCCCTCAGGTGATAAAGACATAGATGAGTACTACAGCAGGAAGCATCATCCTGACTTTGGTGGACGGGGACCAACCCACATGGTGAAGCTGAATGCAGAACCCCAACAACACCAGCAGCGGCAGCGTCCCCGTCGAGTCCAAAGGGCCATGTCGCAGGACCATGTCCTGTCTCCTCCCAGGACGCCACGACGTGGAGACTATGGCCTGTCTTCATACGGCGTGATGGCAGCCGCAGCATATGGAAGCAGTCGCCACCTCTCAGAGGAGCAGCTGCTTTCAGCAGATCGCCTCCATTCCCAGGATCCGCTGCTGCTGTCCCCAGCAATGAGGCGTGACAAGTTCCGGGAGAAGGCCATGGCAAGGGCCATGTCTCATGCTGACATGCTGATGCCCACCACGCCAGTTATGGACCGCCACAAGGTGACCAAGATGCACTCTCAACCCAGTGCCTCTACCGACTCCTACAACACTCTGACGGTCAACCACCAAGGAACCACGTCTAAGAGGCAGGCGTTTGCTTCCCGACGGACACACACGGTGGACCACCTGCAGTACATTCCTGGCCACCACCACCACACATACCACACTGCCAGTAAGAATGAGGTAACTGTTTAACTCCAGAGTATAAGCATTCCTGAGACCGCCATGAACATCAACAGAAGGATCCTCAACAGAACATTCAGTCTTCTCATCAAAACAACCTCCTGCATTTAGGAAAAAAAAACAAAACTCTTTTGGCTTTTAGCACAAGCTTTCTGTGTCATCCAGATTTTGGGTAAGTAGAATCAACCCTGGCAAAGACATTTCTCTCTTAGAGCATCATAAGGGCTTTGCGCGGCGACACAAAGATCCTTCATGTCGGACGTTAGACAACGTGAGGAAAATATTTTTTAAACTGGACATGGGACTGGAAGGGAATTGTATCAACTTTATAAATATATAAATATATTTACTATTTGTATTTTCAGTCCTTGTTATAGCTTTAGCAATTCTCATGATTTAAGCACTTCAGATGGTGCCTCTTGAATTGTCCCATTTCGATGATGAAGTGGATTTGTGGGTTAAAAAGCACAATTAACGAATTCCCTTTTTTTCGATTAAGTTTTCTCTTTTTTCTTCTTCTTCTGTGAATGGCCAGAACATATCAGCTTATTAGTGAAAAACAAGGCTATTTTTGTTGCATATAATAGAAGATTGTAAATAGGCTATATTAGCAGCATTAACCTAGAAAAGCTGGCCCTCTGGCATTTTTTTCCTCCCACCTGGAATCGTTGATTCCTACGTAAACATTTTGTTTTAGATAAGGCAAATTTCCCCAAATAGCATTATTTCCACAGATGTCTGCAAAATATGTGGATCTAATATATATATGGGGAATATTTTTTTCTTTTCTTACTGTGCTTGTAGCATAGAATGATTGTATATGAAATAACCTTTTACCAGTGTTGACTGGCAGCTTCGATCTGCAGAAATAAATCTACAGGTGAAACTGGAGCCTGATGATCATTGGAATTTACTTAATTTCCATATCCTTGCTTTGTCATCCATAATGCTATTGTGCCCATCCTTCTCAGTTTGTGATTGGCCAGTTGCTTCCATCTCTACACATCAAGTAGTCAGTGTTAAGAGGTGCATAGGGCATGTAATAGTTTGTTGATGTAATGGCTGAAGCGACAGGTACTAAAGAGGACGTCATGTTTGCCAGTCAATGAAACATTGATTAAACTGTGAGATGTTTGAGATGTTTTCATTAAAGCAATGCCTTATTGTATGGAATCCCATATGCTCTTAATTGAACAATCATGCATTTATAACACATCTTGTTGTCTTTGCTTTCTGTGCAATATTATTGATTATAATTTACCAGCAGAACCAGCAGCGAAAACATGTACAGTGATAGATGTTACAGTACATATACCTCAAAATGTCAATTGAAGAAGTCTCAAACTTTGTAGGCAAAACAATCATTAGGTATATCAGCCTTCTGATTCTTGTTGAAAATTGTTTAAACTTTACCTGAATAAGATTTATTTATGGGCTAATAAGCCTTTGAATATACTGTTTTCAGCGTTTTCAGAGTAGAAGAGGTTTTCTTGGTTCCTGCATGACGATTCTGTCCAGATTGTGAGACAGTCGGGGTCCAAATTTTGTACTATTAAAAGAAGTGCGGATGGAAGGAATTCCTGCAGGGCTAAGGTTTTCCAAATTGACTCGCCATAGTATGTCATAATGACTGCCAAAGAGCAACAGTTTTTTTTAAGGCCAATTTCTATTTAAGTGCAGGAAAAATTAAGCGTGCCATTGCACTTTTTAACTGCAGGCTATTCGATGCAGTGTCGTGCTGCTGCTTGATAAAGTTGTTGCTTCAAAAGTTACAAGCAAGTTGTGTCCTGGCTGTCTAGTCCCAATTCAAAGCCCAAGGAAAGAAAATTGACACATGCCTAAAAAGAAATTAGCTTCCTTGTAAAGGCAAGTCCCATCTTAAAATTTAATTAGGTTTTCAACTCTTGCAGTAAACTCAAGACCAAATATTAGTTTTTTTTTTTTTTTAAAAAGCTTGATTTCTAAAGAATTACTTATAAAAGATGGATGTAGCCACCAACTTAAGCATTTCTACTGCTGCCAACTGTTTTTTTAACCAGGCTTCATGAGTGAGGGGGTGTCAGCATACTCAGCTTTGTCATCTATTTTATTAGACATGGGGCCATAATTTACAAGATGATCATCAGATTGTATTACAGAAGGCCTTTAACTAACAGTTGAAACTATAAACTCATCAAGAAAGTGTTTATTGAGTAGGGTCATTTTCTCACAAAATCAAACTTCAGTTTGCAGATTTAAAGCTGCATCCAACTTTTATATTCTAGCGCAGTTTATGGTATAAAGATCCCCAAATTACTATATGTCTTCATTAAAGGTCAGAGTAACCTTTGTAATTCTATAGACTTGCAATTTCTGTTCCAAAAATGTCAAGAAATATGAAATTGTATTATTTAGTGACGACACTGAGCAGATCGGGTTTATGGTACAAGCAAGAGATCAGGATTGCTGTTTCTTTAGATAGTTGAGCTGTCAGCTACTGTATATAAAAACTTGAATGCGATGTTATTTGTGGTTTGAACTGTGTAATTTAAATGGCAGGAAAGCAGCATCTCATTCCATTCAGATCTATGATTATGCTGAAGTACGCTCATATACATTGTCACACATTTTTCTTAAGTGTGCATCGTTTCTTTTATTATCAATTTATAATGGATTTACATTGTGGGACATGAAAGATTACCCAGATGTTCAAGAAAAGTATCTATTTAATTTAATGTGCCACTTTATTTTTTTAATGTCAGATATGCATTTAATGATGTCAGTTTAAGGTTCTCTTTTTTCCAACTTTACTGTCTTTGTACATATGATTTTTTTTCTTCCTGTATTGGAGAGTGCTTGCAAAAATGAGGGACATTTGAAGGAGGCGTGATTAATAGACTGCTTTAGGCAGATATCTGTGTTCATCCAATTTGCTCAAACTAATCTCACAAACTTCTGCTCCTTCTTTTCACTTAATTAATAATGATGTCATCCCAAGAGCCTTTTCTCTGTGTGCAATATTTCTTGTTCATGCAGTATAGCTCTATAGCCAATTACTCTTTTTAAAAAGTAGTGTAGTTCATTCGCTGCCATACAGCCTTTATTGTCCTTTTTATTTAGGACTGTATTGTCTTTCATAGTTGAAGTTTTTTTTTATAATACAGATAAATGTGGTATGAATGAAAACATGTCTGTGTAATTGCACAAATAACTGGAGACAAACTTAAAGGCTTCAACAAACAAATTATGACTGTTCTTGAGCTTTTTTCTGTTTGTTTACAAATTATTAAAGCAAACCATGTGTGTTGTATATATCAGCTAAATAACTTATGCTTTTATAATTTCAAAATAAGTGGTATCCCAACTGAACAAAACACTGAAAAAACTTAGAGGACTTATATTATGCAGAAGCCAAAAACCGCAGTTCCTCAAATGGCCACTTGAGGCTTCTTCCAAAAGTAAGTTATCATGGATATGTCCATCTTTATATACAGTCTATGAGCTTGGCCAAAGGTTATGTTCAGGAAATTAATGTGTTTTGGCTTAAAATGCATTCCTTCGCTACTTAATCCTTCACAGATGGCACGATGGTGCAGTGGTGAGTACTGTTGCCTCACAGCAAGAAGTTTCCTGGTTTGAACCCTGACTGGGTTACTTCTGTGTGTGTGTGTGTTTTCTGTGGGTGCTCCAGCTTCCGTACACATTCAACTGCATGTTAGGTTAGCTGGTGATTCTAAAATGGCCATGGATGTGTGACTGTATGGTTAAATGTAGCTTGCAGTGTAAGGATGCTGAGTAAAACTAGAAAAAAATAGTCTAGTCTGTTCCGTGTTAAAAAATAAAATAAACGGTGCTCACTTAGTATATTTAAATGTAAATCCAAAGGGTTCTTTTACAAGCATCAACCATTTTTAAACATTTGTAATATGTATGTGCAATCACGTGAAAACAGTTTTCATAAGACTCTACGCAGTCCTGTGAAAAATTAAGTAAACCCTTACTGTTTCCATTGGAATTAATAGGGTATGTAGCATCCATGTACAGTTAATCAAATGCACTTGACCATCAACAAGTATGAGCACCTCTATAAAAGCAGAATTTTGGGCGGTTTGCTGGTCTGGACCTTTCAGGTGTCTGTTTACACAATGTCCCAATCTTCCCAGGAGTGGACGTCCCAGCAGATTCACCTCAGGGTCAGACCTTGCAATGCTCAGAGAAACTGCAAGAAAACTCCAAGACCTACATCTCAAGCTTTCTGAGGGCCTCAGTTAGCATCTCTTGTTGGGAAGGGTTGCTAGGAGAAAACCTCAGTCACAGGAGCTGAGCACCTTGCAGTCATTGAGTCAAATGTAAACTCCTCTGTATACCAAAGTTTTCTAGAGTTACATATGAGGTAATCTTTCAGCCAGCTAAAGTTTTGCCTAAATTGGGTAATGAAACAAAAAAATTATCCTAAACATACCGACTTTACAGCAGAATGGTCCAGTCAAAGTTTAGACCCCACCCTGAGTGAAATGCTGTGGTGGGACCTTCAGAGAGCTGTGCATAAACGAATGTCTGCAAAACTCACTGAACTGAAGTAACATTTTAAAGAAGAGTGGGCCGAGATTCCTCTGCAATGATGTGAGAAACCGATAAAGTCTTACAGAAAATGATTACTTCAAGTTATTGCTGCTAAACATGGTTCTGCAAGCTATTGAATCATGGGGTGTACTTACTTTCTCATTAAACTACATGTATGATGAGTTGGGCATAAGAAGCATCTCAGCACTGCCAGAATCAGGTGTGACCAACAAGCCCCTTCTGCATATCTTTGAGACAAAAGAGCAGATTTTGATACACTGATCATTAGAACAAGGCTGATTTTGCCTTCTTTTTCTTTTGTCAGAAATAAAAATATCTGCACCACACTCCAACCTGCCTTTGCATTCGCAGGCTAAAACTTTCTGGTCACTGACACGGTCAACAAAAAGCTCTGAGGCTTATTACTTTTATGACACATGTAATAATACCTTTTCCTCCCATCATGTCCTGGTCCATCTGAAACCCTCTTGAAATTCATAGAGGAGTAAACAGGCCATACATTTTGTACAATACCAGAACAAAACCTAATGGTCACAATAGTGCACGCACAAATAGGCAGATGGCAAATAGCAGTGGTTTCCACTTTCTTCAACACCCATCCATTTGCATTTAGATAGAAAAACGAACAAGGTTATTTGGACAACTGTGGCCCAAATGGAGGAGCAATGGTCAAGTGTTTGGCTATTAAACAATTTAATCCTGTTCTGTGTCCTTAATCAGGTCAACTAATTCAGGTGGCTGCTTGAATGATCTTGACCATCACGAACGGCCACTGGTGTTCAAAAAGGTGATGTTGTGTATGTTGCGACGTGATCACTTTTATTATCAATAAACCAACAGTCAGAAGGAGCTCTCTCTGTGCTTATTGAATCCTAGTGCTAATCCCAACAATGTAAAATAACAAAGTGTGCTCATGAATCTTCCTTTTGTGTTGTTGTCAGTCTCTGGTGTCTTGCTCTTTTTTCTGCTTCTCTTTCCTGAAAGACAAAAAGAAAAATAAACTCGTACAGACCTCTGGGAAGGACTTGAGAACTTTATGATTTTATTTTATCTACCCTGAAATTTGTGAAACGCTGGATGTATCAAGGATTTCAAACAGCTGAATCCAACCTAATAGATCAGCATTGTGATCCAGTCAGAGGCAGAATGAGGGAGAAGTTTTGCTCTGATTGATTCATGGAAGGAATTCAAAGAATGGACAGAAGTCGAGCAAGAACAAAAAGATTCGCTGGTAAAGATGAACCCACAGAAATCCAGCAGTTACCGCTTACTGTACTAAGCTCTTTAGCGAACTATGAACTCAGTGGGTTGTTTTTGTACTGTCCACAAATTTTTGCTCACTCACCTCATTGTTTCCCACTGCAAATAAATAAAATAAAGTTGCTCTATAATGTTTACTTCCCTGTCACTCTATTACCAAAAGTATTCCCTCATCTGCCTTCACACATATAAACTTGAGTGACATCCTATTCTTAACCCGTAGGGTTTAATTTGATGTCGGCCCACATTGTATTTATTTTCACTGTGGCTCCTCTGTGATTCACTTTGACTGCATTTTCATGTCAAATATCACATTTTTATGGCGACTGCGTTGTCTCAGTCCAAAATACTTTGCATTTTGAAGCAAAGTATGTTTGTTGTAAATACTTTGCTTTTCTAATTTTTGATGAATACTGAGAGTATTTGAAATGTTAACTGCGCTATATCAGCTTCAACTCTTCTAGGAAGGTTTTCCACAGGTTTAGTGTTTATTGGAATTTCTGACCATTCTTCCAGAAGCACATTTGTGAGGTCACACACTGATGTTGGAGAGAAGGCCTGGCTCACAGTCTCTGCTCTAATTCATCCCAAAGGTGTTCTATCAGGCTGAGTTCAGGACTCTGTGCAGGCCAGTCAAGTTCTTCCACACCAAACTGGCTCATCCACGTCTTTATGGAGCTGCTTTGTGCACTGGTGTGCAGTCATGTTGGAAGAGGAAGGGCCAATCCCCAAACAAAGTTGGGAGCATGAAATTGTCCCAAATGTCTTGGTATGCTGAAGCATTAAGAGTTCCTGTCAGTGGAACTGACACTTTGCCTTGTGCTTGGTGATGTAAGGCTTGGATGCAGCTGCTCGGCCATGGAAACCCATTCCATAAAGCCATCTGTGCACTGTTCTTGAGCTAATCTGAAGGCCACGTGAAATTTGGAATGGCTGACTCTGCAGAAAGTTGGCAACCTCTGAGCACTATGTACCTCAGCATCCACTGACCCCGCCCTGTGATTTTACGTGGCCTACCACGTCATGGTTGAGTCGCTTCCACTTTGTTATAATCCCACTAACAGTTGACTGAAGTAAGGAAATTTCACAACTGGACTTGTTGCACAGGTGGCATCCTATCACAGTACCACGCTGACCCATTCGTTCACGAATGCATGCCTTGGTTTTATAGTGTAGTATTGATCAGGAGTGGTGACCTCAAAATATTATCTCTTTAAGTTTTTATTAAGGTTTATTAAAGTTTTAGAGCTCTCTTCCTTTGTGTCCTCTATTTGATTCTGTGAGTTCTTGTGTTTTAGTTTAAGCTGCTTTTTTTTTTTTGTAAGCAATTTTCTGATAAAATATCTTGGTCAGTTAATTCCCCATGTATTTATATTGCTGTTCTTTCCAGCCTTTAGTCCATGTTTACTCACTTGTTCTACTCATCCCTGCCTTTATTTTTTTGGTCAGACAATCCAGGAATAATTTGTTTATTCCTGGACTTTTTGACAGTTTACTTACCTTAGTATGAAACTCCAGTCTATTTTCCTGTTGTTCAATATTGAAAATTCACAGTAGACGCTCGATGGTTTTATTCAGTATTCTCAAAAACCCATTTCAGTGTTTTAAGATCTTCATATAATACTTTGATTTTATATTCTCAAGTTTCTTTCATTTTTTCTAAATGCTTTGATTCATTTTTCTCAGATTTTCTGTTTTCTCTTCTTCAGTATCACTTTGTCAGTATTCTGAAGCTTTCAACGACCTCAGACTTTAATTACGGCTAGATTTCACTGACTATTCTCATGTTTGCATACAGCACTCCCAAATTTCCATCCTTTTTACAGTGTAAAGTGATCACTTTTATATAATCTCCAACTGAACAATACATGCCTACAGCTGACACATGAATGAATGCATTGCACTGTTAAGTAGAACATTTACCCTACCATAAAAAGGAAATACTCAAATAATAAATGCTGCTGACCAGCCATCTGGCTGGAAATAGAAGCCATTATCTGCACTGCTATTATACCAATAGCATCCAACCTGAACAGAAATTGGACAATTCCTGTAATTTATGGTTCACGGTGAGAGTTCTCACCTCCAGGGAGAAGTGAATGGATGTGGGCATCATGTAAATGCAGAGAGTTAATAGAGTAGGGGTGCTTAAGGAGCCTGTGTAAACACCATGGCATTCACTGGTGACTGCAGCACCGTGAGAGTTTGAAGATGAATGCAGCTAACGACCGCGACTGTTCTCACTGCAGAGCACACACACATGACTCTCTCATAGGCGGCTGGTATCGATCCCTCTGACACCCTGCTTTGCTGTTGCTTAAATGAGAGCCGTAGCAAAGCTGTGTGTGACCTGGTGTCTAGTGGTAGTTGTTCTTGTTTTTTTCATAGAGTAACAATAATCCTAAACAATGTCTATTCTGAAAATACAGATCATCAGGATTTTTTGTATTCATTTTATGATTGTTGTAAGTTTTCTGAGTTTGAGGTTCTTGCAGTCACAAGAGATTGCATTAAGCATTATAAAAGCAAAATAAGAGGGGAAAAAAGTCTTTGGAAGTGATGTTAGCCTTGAATTGGGTGAAACTGTTACTCATTAACCTTCAGTTAATGAATAATTAAATCTGATAGGTGGCTAATGCATACTACTCTTGAATTAGTTCATTGTTCATGTGCCTGGTGTTACTTCCAGTGACAGCATGTAAATACTTGCTCAGTAATAAAAAGAAATGACATCCCACAGCCCGCTTACACCTTCAACACGTCCTTTTTATTTCTCATCCCTGTGATGCATTCATGGTGCAAACATAGAGATGTGGTTGTAAGCATCTAGCTAGGTACAGAAGAGAAGGGAGCATAAACTTAGTGGTGTTTAAGTGGTTTGTCACAAAAATGTACCCATGAGCTAAATTTACCGTTGCTGTATTTCCCACAGAGGGGGAAGGGGGGGGGGGGGGGGGGGGGGTGACACCGATAGATGGAGAAAGATGTAAGAAAAATGGACAGGAAATGTTCAAACCTAAGCACTGCTCAGTGCATAATGTTTTGCTGAATTATGTTTCTGTGAAATATCTTCCAAATAAACTGAAGGCTGGCTAAACTGGTTAGCTTGCCAGCCTTCAGTTTATTTCTTTAGTTATTGTCCATCTCTGCTTCTCTTCCACAGCAGGTCTTTTGTCCTGTCTCTCTCCCCTCGCCCCCAAACAGTCGTGGCCGATGACTGCCCCTCCCTGAGCCTGGTTCTGCTGGAGGTTTCTTCCTGTTAAAAGGGAGTTTTTCCTTCTCACTATCACCAAGTACTTACTCACAAGGGGTTTTCTCCCTACTATTGTAGGGTCATTACCTTATTACCTAATTTGAAATCAAGAAGCCACCACATTTTTGAGGTTGCAGCACCCAGACATTCCCATCACCGCTAAAGAAATTCTGTCAGTGATGGAAAAAAATTAATAAGACTACCAATGATTATAGGACATCAGAGCTTTTGTATCAGATGTACTGCATCTTTAGTACAGGATGGTTTCATTCCCAGGCCAGTTTCAATTATGATGCCAGAACAGTGCAGACACACCACCTGACCTCACAAGTACAAACAAACACACTCTGCACACTCTGGCGTGGGCTCTACATGGGGTGAAAACTCAATTTTGAAGCCACATCAGTTACTGACATGCTGCACACATGTGGGCGACATTCCTTTAGGTGAAGGACTGGAGGATCCTCCATGACGGCAGAGAGGAGACTTTCCATTACAAGGCAGGAAGCTTAGCTAGCACATCTATTCATTTACCTGTTTACCCTGACTTCACTTGCCTATCCATTCTCATTGTGTTATAGCATAATACACTCTAATAGCAGATATTAGTGAGGTATTATATTAATGTAGCATGTATGCTTTAGAGTATATAAATAAATTACCTTTTGACATCCTCAGGGAATAAATAAACTACTTTAAGAAACAGCAAATGACTCTACCAATAAAATGTGGTAAATATCAGTTACAAGGCTCTCCTGTGTAGAGTGTCTTACCTTCTTGCGGTCTGTGCTGGTGTGCTGCTGTTCCTCGTGTTTACATTATCCTCATTATTTCCTTTGTGCCACACACAAGACATTTTTCATAGAAAATCCTACACAGGATCCACAAAATGATCACCCTTGTGATTTTATAACCCACAAATTAAGAAGTGAATGATTATGAAGTGGATACCTGTAGATAATAATCCATAACTTGGATGTGATTAGACTAATTTCCTAATGGGCTCAGCAAAGCACCGCCAGACCACAGATGGATTAGTTGTATACCTCAAATGATCTCAGACCTCATCACCTTGGTCAATTTTATCCACCAAGAAAAGTTACAGGGCTGCTGAGCTGAGTACCAGAGGTGAGGACTCTGTCCAGAAAATGATTATAATTATCATCATAATGATAATAATAACTGTTATGGGAGTTCTCGCAAAAATCCCTCCTCAAACATCACGGAAACATCCTCGTTAGGGAAGACCAAAGGAAGCCTTGTGTTTATTACAGAAGCTGCAGAGTTTTACAGCAAATAACAGCAGCTGTTGCTATAAACTTCACTATGCATCCAAATGGCCAAGCTTTCACGATTAACGTTAAAATACTTATTAAACAAAATTATGAATAGAAAAGGTCAAAACAAGAAATAAATCAAACCCTGGAAGTTTTGAAAATCTGGCAATTTCATCCCAAAATCTCCTAAATTGACCATAATATGAGATGCTTGTCTTAAAATTGCTTAAAATATATTATGATATTGCACATAACTACATTCCAAGCTACAGTATTAAAAGTCTGCTTTCTGTGCTCCCCCCCCGAGTGTGAACATTCAATTAAATACAAAGCTTACTGCTAGACAGATATCCTGCCTGCACCGTCTTATTGACAACAACCTTCATTAATCACACACACCATACACACTATTCATTCTCCATCTGCTACCAAGATAACAACGGCAGTGGTTTGCTAAAGTCGCACTCACTGGATTCTTACTCTTCCCTGTCGTCTTTACCAGCTTCCTTCCTGTTTTCACCTTCATTTTTTCATATCCGGTCAAAGTCAGAGTCGTTTTTTTTTCCCCAGCCTGGACTTCAAGTCATGAAGCAGAGCAGATACTCCACACTTTAAGACAGTACGGGTCACAGAGCAGATCAATGTGCGAGAACACCAGAGGCCGGGTCCTCTCCAGAGTCTGAGACCGGCTCATGTGTCCATTGATCAAATGCCAGCAGAAAAAAAGCAACACCTTTCTTATCGTGTAACTAAAATGAAAGTCCTCGGGGGGTTTTTAAAACTACTCCGTTTATTTGCTGTCACAACAGCTCAGTGTTGAACAGACCCCTTAGTTAAAGGGTCAGCTCCCCTCCAAGTTTAAAAAGTGTAAGTTAAATGTAGCTCTGCTATAAAAGAACAGAAGTACACCAATTCCTTGTGTGTGTATATAGTATGTCACAATACTGCAATAACGTTTCATGTCTGATTACTGATTGTTTTTAGTATTTAATTCAACAGATGCCTTTTCAAGATAAATCCCAGCAAAGGATCAAAAGGGGAAAATAATATTTCCAGCAGGCGGCTGGCAGGCAGTCGTTTCCTGATAACAAAAGTTGTACGAACCTTCTCTCATCTGTGAAGAGAACCAGGTACCAGCGCTGGACCTTCCAGTTCTGGTATTCTCTGGGTAATGCCAACTGAGCTGCATGGTGCTGGGCTGTGAGCACAGGTTCCACTAAAGGACAGTGGGCCCTCATGCAACCCTTATTGGGTCTATTTCTGACAATTTGGTCAACATGCACATGAAATCATTTTGTGGGTCAGTTTGTTGCACATAGGAGCAGATACTGGTCCTGCGGCTGGATTGATGCCCTTCTGCAGCCCTTTGCAGCTCTCCTTGTGTAACGGCCTGTCTCCTGGTACCTCTTAAAACTGACAAAACAGACTTTCTTTCTACCTGTGCAGTCTGAATGGGCTGGAGGTACCATCTCATGCTACCAGTTGTGACAAGGACACTTAAAAAAAACAAAACTCATGGAAAATACGTCAGAAGGGACGATATCATGGTCCAGGGTCTTTTTGACCCTGTGTGTTTTGTTTTACTTCATTTTGCCTGTTCTGTTCTGGGTTTCTTTTGGTTGTGGGGTTTAACTGTTATTTCTATCCTGGTGTTCTCTCTGTATTCTGTGTCAGGGCTGTGTCTTTGTTTCCCCCTTCTGTCTTCCTGTTTTATTTTGATAGTCGTCTGGTCTCTGTCTGTTGTGTTCAGTTTTGTTTCCTCTGGTCTCGTCTAGGTAATCAGCGTCACTTGTGTTCTCACCTGTTTCCTCTTCCCTCATCAGTCCTCCTGTGTATTTAAGTCCAGTGTTTTCAGTACCTTTTGTTGTGTCGTCATCTTCATCTTGTTCATTGTCTTAATGCTGTATGTGTCCTGTCTGGTTTCCCTAGTTTAGTTATTGTTGTTCTGGATTTTTGCTGCTGGCTCTGTCCAGTCCTGCCTTATGTTCTGCACTCACCAAATAAAAGCTGAGTTTTTTTTTTTACCTCCGTCTTGTGTATGCTGCGTTGGGGTCCTCCTCCTGCCTGCCACACAGCACAGCGTTCCATGACAGACGAGGAGAGAGCAATAGGCTTTGGGCACCTTTCCCTGAGAATGAGTTTCATTCTCAGGGAATTTCATTCTGTTTCACTGTGAACTGAGGTGTACCTGTCGCCAACTGTAACTAGACTGAAACACAGTTTTTCTGTCTACAAGTGGCCAAGTTGGGGGGGTGTCTTGGTCTGTTCAGTGTGATTTTAACTTTAAGGTTTCCTCGGTTTACTTGTTAGGTGTTTTATATGTTTGCATGGCTCCTAAAAAGGCCACTTGGCACAGAGCATGTTTTATATAACTGTTAGGAATTGCACATAATTTAAAGTTTTGTAAATAAGAATATTGAAAGAGTTGCAGTTGTTTTCTGTTCTGGTCTAATTGTTAAGAGAATTAACTATTGAGAACAGGAAGTGGGTCATCAATGTTTAAGAGTTGCCGCTGTAAAACTAAATCTCATCTCATCAAAGTCTAACACTTTCAAGGTTCATATCTATTATATACACATGACTTTAAGTGAAATCATATCTTAACAAATTTTTTTACTTGGTACGATCTGGAATTAACAGTATATTGTAATTGCAATAATGTTGAGATGGTAAAACCATCAAATTTATGTGTGGGAATACTTGTTCTGAGACAGGCTGGTGACCTGTACAGGGCCACCTTTCACCCTATGGTAGCTGGGATAGGCCCCTGACCCCTCATGACCCTGAAGTGGATAAGCGGAAGCGGATGGATGGATGGATGGATGGATTTCTATGTAAAGTTACATGTAAAAAAACATATTGTCATTGATATAATCAAAACTTAACAGTAGATTGTTGTAATCCTAGAACCATTTACTAGTTTTGCAACAGTATTGTGACCTTTTTTTATTGGGTGGCACATCATTTTATTACATTAAATAAGGATTAAATGTAAAAGATTTTTCACATAAAATGACAACAAAACCCAAATAATACCTTTCTGTAATTCTAAGCCTGATTATTTGTATTACAGTAGTGTTTGACCATATTATTATTAGGTAATTTAGTTGGTTTTACACATGTAAATACTTGTTATTCAAGAGAAAACATCTGCAAAAATACACAAGATATCTTGTAATTTAAAGCTGCAAAACTGCAATTTAATTACAGAAAAGTTCAGAAATTCTATGTGATGGTACATTTCCATTATTTCATGGTATTTTTCTGTTGTGCCAGCTGCAGGAATATTACCATTTATTTATTCTTATTTTATTTTTTTGCACATTTTCTTTACAGTGTAGCTCAATGCATTGATATTCACTGTAATATTAATTGGTGGTCATTTAGGTTTGCGATTAATATGCACTGGCGTGCATGATTGGTTAGCAAACTGCATGGCCTAGGCTGCTGGGGGGGTTCCCATAATGCACTGTTTCTTTTCATTCACCTTATTTACTTTGTTTATACTCCACTCTGCATTTAATCCTTAATTATTATTAATCTCTGGCTCTCGTCCACATCATGCCTTTTGTCCTGTCTCTCTCCCCTCAGCCCAACTGGTCTCAGCAGATGACCCCCCCTCCCTGAGCCTGGTTCTGCTGGAGGTTTCTTCCTGTTAAAAGGGAGTTTTTCCTTTCCACTGTCGCCAAGTGCTGCTCATAGGGGTCATCATGCTTTTTGGTTTTCTCTGTATTATTGTAGGGTCTTTACCTTAAAATATAAAGCACCTTGAGGTGACTGTTTGTTATGATTTGGCGCTATATAAATAAAATGGAATTGAATCCATAAACTATCTGGGTGCTAATTAGTGCTGAGTAAGAGACTAATAAAATGCTAAAATTTTCTCACCAAAACTCAACAACAAAGTTCTCAGATGGTCTGCATCTCTCAGCAACCCATATTTATTGTTTTCAGATACCTCCATTAAAATGCTCCAAAAGGCACCAGCAGCACAAACACGCTTGAGAGGTCCAATTAGCAGCGGGAAGCCTAGCAAACAGCTCTCAGCTACAGCAGCTGATCGGCAAACCTGCCAGTCAAAGTCTTCTAACTTTAAGCCTGAACAAAATTCAAAAGAGTGAGGTATATTGAAGAAAAAAAATACCAATGGGTTGCTTTACTTTTCAGATCCCTTCACTTAGACAAACTACATCTTTCATATACAGTCTATGGATTATCCTCAGTGGCCAGTCAAGGAATTTTTGGCACTTCTTTGCCGGCTTCACTTTTATATCATAAAAGTTTGAGCCTTAGCCGAAACGTACCTCCAGGCTATGTAAGGGCAATTTGATCAAGAAGGAGAGCGAGTCTGAGTGCTCCATCACAGGATACTCGTGAACTGCATAATGAAAGAAAAGCAAAAAGTCCTCAACACATGTAATTTGGGACCTGATGTCTGATAGGTTACGTTAATAAGTGTTACTTGTACTGGTCTAAGTGTAGTTTTGGGTAACAACACAGTAGCATGTGACAGCTACTCTTCACGTTGTGCGAGGATGGGGCTGAGGTGAGCTGCGAAGCTTCCTGCTGTGTGAACATGATGAAACGAGGATGTTCACAAGCCATCAATGAGATGCTGCTAATCCGACTGTGTCCTGCTGAGAACTGTCTGACAGAGGGAACCACCAGCAGAGACCATCGCCTGTTGACAAAGAGGTTTGTGTGTTGCACATGTGTGTTCATTGTGCAGGTTTATCTCTTAGTAAACTGTTTCCATTTTATTTCTTAAGCACCTATGAGGCAGTTGACTTAACACTGACTCTATCTAAAATATTCACATTTTTAGATTTGCTGAGAAGCAAATTAGTGTCACACCAGGCTGCATGCAAGCTGAAACAACCACGTACAGACTTAATCTGGGCAACTAGGCTGAAGACTCCCAGAGGAATTTACTGGAGGGGCACAATGCACACAAAAGAAAGAAAAATGGTCTGTAAATAGCTGCCAGGTGCCTCTATAGTAGGTGGCGTGTTCAAGAGATCATGTAACAAATTCATCAATCAACAGCATTGATCCCGCAGTGGACACAGCCTGCAGCTGAGGACCCTCCAGTGGATCTCTGGGTCCTTTTTCCTTCAGATATGCCTGGATTTACATTAGAACAAGTAAAAATTTGTATATCAACTTGTTGTGGTCGCTGTGCAGTAAAACCTGTCCAGCTGTGCAGTGACATTTGTACTTGTGCTGCTGATTTTGTGGACTTGCATGGTGCCACCCCAGTAATACGAGGTAGATGAACAGCTTGTCTCATGAGGCGAACTGTCCTAGATTTAAAAAAACAGTGTATGACCTTGATTTCTACTGTAGAGAAACCATAGAGCTCTGATTTATTTTCTTAAGCCTAGAGGAAAAGCAGCACCCTGTGTTTGAGCGTTATGATCTGGTGCAGCCTACTTTAGTTCAGGAGCTGAGATAATACCTTACAGCTATTGATACTGACAGTACCTGTGCTGGATTCTGAAAGTAAATAACACTGCTTGATCATTAGTTTTCACATCAACAAATCTGACACACTCTTTAGCTCATTAAATACCTACTCATATATTATGCATGTAGCCTTTAGTCAATCTAGCTTGCCTTGGTTGTTTTTCATGTCCTTATTTATACCTATACAGTAACAACACGCTTACCCACATACACCCAGCATTTTTAAAATAAATGTCTGTGTTCGTTTTGCAGTCAAAATCACCATATTTGGATGAAAGGGTGTAGTGCAATTAACTAGCATGAGCAGTGTGGTTAGGTTTGGTCTCTACAATGTTTTGTTTGTTTGTTTGTTTGTTTATATATCTCACCCTTTTGGATTTTGTTAAGGCTTAAACTTGACTGGCAGGTTTGTTGATCAGCCAGCTGTAACTGAGAGCTGTTTGCTCGGGTTCCCCTCGGCTAATTGGACCTCTCAAGCGTGTTTGTGCTGTTGGTGCCTTTTGGAGAGTTTTAATGGAAGTATCTGACAAACAGCATGTCTTGCAGAGGGATGTCGACCATCCAAGAAATGTGTGCTTCAGTTTTGATGAGTGAAATTCTAGTGAATTAATAACAATATTTCACTGACGTGTGTTTGTGCATTTAACGTGTACAGTTTATGAATCTGTGCTAACCAGGTTTGATAAGACTCAAAGGTTTTTTTTCCCCCCTCAGACTCAGTTATAAGTTGTGGAGCTAAAAAGGAGGTTTCTCATTTTGTGGCTCAAAGCGATGTGGTTCAGCTTATTATGCAAACATGGCTGAGATTTGCTTTTGAAAATTGCACAATAACTTGACAACGCTGCATGGGTCATGTGAAATTTGGGACCTGAAAATGAGGTCATTTCAGAGAGGGGCACAGCCAGGCTGCATGAATTGCCAAATTAAAAGTGCTGCATTTGATTCCAGGGATGTTAAAACCAGGCTAACTGCTAACCTAATTAATATTGTTTCCCTCCTGTGATTTGGCAAATCGGAGAGTGCTAATTTCACCCAGCACTGCACAAGCTACCTAAAGCCTAGAAAAAGTCTCTTTGCTTCTCAGTACTTTGTGTTCATGTTGTTCATTTATCAAACGTGTGGTTCCTGCTTCTGAGTCTTTTCGTGAGATGGGAAATAATAACATAATAAATATGGATATTAATGTAAAAATTATGAATTTTTACATTAAAAGTGTGTTTGCTGTCTTCTGTGGCTGTTCAGGTTGCAGCTTGTGATGTTGCATTGAGTGACACATTATCCCCAAATGTCACAAAGCCAAAAAAGTATCCGGACATATTTCACATGGGAATTTTACAGCTATACCTTAAACAATGGGGCTTTGTAGTCGCAGTTTGGGTTTCTTCCCAAACTTTGTGAGCAAAGCCAGCATCTTTGGAAAGGGCTGAAACACCGACTGTGACTCAGAGCTCTGCAGACATGTTGGACGCCTCTAATGCTGGAGGCTAAAAAGGAGACGCTCCCTGAAGCTAAAATTTGAAAGTTTGAAACCAGGAGATCAGAGGCTTTTACAGCAGTAGATTAATGCCCACTGTTTTGGAATATGTTTTGCACATATGGGTTAAATGTTATGGTATTCACATTTGATGTCATACAGGAAATGTTAACTGGAAGATGAAGAGTAGGCAAAAGTAAAAATGATGTGTGTGACCATTTAAATATGGTCATTTGCTTAATTTACTATCAGCAGGGTGTGAACATAAGCCCACATGATTGTGTTAGTGCAGCGACAGATTAGACTAGACACAGGAAATATATGGAACGCAGGGAAAACTGAAACTTAAAAACTCTTTTGACTGAAATGTTTTCGCCCCCAGCCTTTTTTTGGTGCTCCCTCCCCTCCTGCTATAGCCAACACGATGACTACTAAGTGAAACCATTCCACGCTCCACTTTTCGACAGCTATGAGTATACCATGTCAGTACTCACCATACGCTGCATGTTGTCTTGCTTGTCACTGTGAACACACTTATAGTAGAGTTAGAGAGAGTTAGAGGTTTATGCAAAAGAAAACTGGATTAACTTTCCAGCAAATTACAAGCTATTTAGCATTTTTAGCATGAAGACACTGACTCTCCACCACCTTCTGCTGATCAAAGATGCTAATCTGCTAATCAGAAAATATTATCGTTAATGGAGTCGATGAATCTCTGCTGGAAGAAGTAATGAAACAATTTCTAAAATACCACAATCATCTTTTCTGCATTATGTTATGAAAAGAAAGCGTGCTCATATCGGTGCATATCAGATAACGTGTGCACCAATAGTATTTGTAGGTCAGCATCACCTGCAGATTCATCAGTCAGGCTTCAGTATTTATTCTCTGGATTATGAGGAGCTGCAAAGAGCCGAGATCAGAGAGATTTGACCGAGACTACTGCAACTGTCACTACTATGTTAATGCCATATTGCAAGACACTGTATCTCCAAATTGTTCCACATGTAAAGCATAAATCTTGAGGCTACCAAGTGGGAAATTAATGCAAGAGTTTGTAAACCCACTGCTGCTGTGTTTGTTTTACAGGTTTTATTTCCTGTTCCTTTTTCTTCGTTGACTTGTCAGACACATTACCAGAAAATAACCCTGGAAGCTCCACCATTCAACTCTGCTATCTTTTCTAATTCACTTTCTGTGGAGCAGCTCCTGGCTGTATACCTGATGATATCACATTTTTGAGTCCTCGGTCTGTGGTTTCTGGCTTTGGGAGAATCATTCACAATCGCATATATTGATTTGAGTGTAAGAAATTCTTAAATATGTGCCTCTAACTGAATTTATGGGTTGCCTCTCACTGAACCTGATAAAAGACTGTTGACCTTAACTGGTGTTTACTGCAGTAAAAGGGAAACTGTGAATAGGGGGAGCCTCTTTTGGGAATTGGTGTCATGCAGGCTGTCCTGCAAACCCCTGCAAGCAAAATGCTCCAGAAAAATTCAAATGTTTTGATCTCAAATTGTAAAAAGACTGCCCTGCTAAGGTCAAACCTTTTTGTGTTTCCTCCATGAGTCTGAGGAGGCTGCAGAACAATTAAAATCTCTGCATGACAGTTTGGAGCAAGCGGCAACAGATTCCGGAGAAAAACAGTACACTCATGAATTATTCAAAGCGATTCTCTTTCAAATGTAAGAAAGTCTGCCAAGAATATGTTGGTACTGACAATGTTTGAGTCAATTACAAAACACAAGCGTGAACGTGCAGAAAGCAGGTGACAAACACAATCAGATATAGAGTTTGCGAGTTTGACTGCATAACAAACCTGTTCGAGCAAACAATCGTTTTGCGTGAACGATGGTTTGTTTTGAGTCTTCAGACACAGACGAGCTGCTGTAATTATAATCCTGTTCCTTTTCTGAAATGAAGCAAGTAAAAAAAACCCAAAAAACAAAGAAATCAATGGCTGTCTGAATAGAGAGATGAAAATGAAGGGGAAAAAATCAATCGTATCGATGTAATCTGAGGCAGTAAGTGTTCCTCCGTTTGTTTGTCGGATAAGTACTGAATGAAATCTTTAAAGCTCAAACAGCACGGATGAAGTGAGACTTTCATCATCTGACAGAAATGTCATCAATAAATTACATCAACCAAACATCTAATGGAGCGGCTCCTGGCCACACTGGCTTTGACTGTTTTGTCGTAGTCTCGTAAACAGCACTGAGATCTCCCGCACACTTCGGTGCAAATCCTGATATATTATTTGTGCTCAAATATTTATTGAAGCACTAAATGTAGACAAGTTAGACAACTGTCTATCTGAATAACATTTCCTATAACCTACAGCTGCCAGCTGTTATAGGAAATGTTGAATCCTTTTGAAATATCACTTTAAAGATTTGTGTCTTCACTGTGAAACAGCAGGGTTTGCACTGAAACAGACAGAGCAGAGATGATTTGGGTCAGTTTAAAGATATTAAAAAATGCATGACAATGATATGAGATGATGTAAGAGCCAATGTAAAAGAGCACAAGGACAACACTTGTGTTCTCTTGTTGCACAATTGCATCATCTGCTGAGTTTCAGACTTTAGTCCCATGTCACACTGATGCAAAGAATCACACGGATCGTTGTTCGCAACCCTCTGCAGGTCTTACTTTGCCACCCTCTGACATGTTGGTGTTTATATTGAAACCAGACCTGCCAAGCGAGGGGTTGCCCGAACTGAGAAGCCGGGGGACACAGCTCACTCATACATACTTGAAGAAGTTCCAGTAATTTACTAAATGACTTAGAGAAATGACGCTGGAGGCTGAGGACATAGTCATCAGGAAAATGTTTACTCAGGTCATAGACCAAGAGAGCCAAAGGATCATTTTCTCACCCCCTGCTGGCCATTATTAAGAATGCAAGTTTCAGCCACTTCAGACCTGGCAGATGGCAAATGCAAAAATATAAATATAAAAGATAAATTAACCTTTTCCACTTTCATTTATTCATTGGGATTCCATGGTTTCATCTCTCATTCAAATGCTTGAACTGCCTGGTATCTTGTATAAATAACATGCCAGTTTTCTTGAATATTTTGGTGCTTTGTTGCAACACAATTTTTGCTGGTTGTGCGTCAGTATGACACATAGCTGTGAGTAATGAGACCCAACCCTTTACCCCCAGCCTTGACCACTGAATATGTTACAGCATAAAATATCAAGTGGAAAATAAGTGGACATGAAATGTATACAATATTTCACATGGTGTAAAAACAAAGTATTTATACAGTAGTAGTAAACCAGGCTACCATGAAGATTAGTTTTATGCACCTTCTTCATACACATCTTTAATAAATAAAATGGGCTGATAATTATTCATATTAAAAGGGAAATTTTTTAAGATCTTCTCCTGCAAACAAAGGGTTAAACAAATTCTGAGTCAGTGCAGCTTGAGAGTGTGATCGTGTGCTGCACTGATTCAAAGCGACTCATTACCTCCTCACTGTAAATTTATTTTTCTTTAGTCCAAATGTTATCCTGCGTAACAAGCAATGCAAAAATAATCATACTCTCCTCAGACTGACACATTAATGGACCAAGGAGAACCAGCGCTCTGACTTCATCTAACCCTGTTCCATCTCCACTGAGGGACAAATTAATGAAACCGCCTCATAGAGACAGAAAAAGCCGGAGCAGCCCATCACGCTGACTGTTTGTGAGAGATGGCCCCTGTGGATGCAGTTCATGGTCACACAAACAAACAATGATTTTACATCATGGAAGATAATTTAAACTGCATTATGTGAGGTGAACCTTTGCCTTGAAAAAAAAGAAAACTTGGTGATAAACAATAGCCTTTTTAATACAGCGAAAACATGAAACTGCTCAGTGATACATACAGGCTTTCAAACTGTTTGTTTAGGATGCTCTCTGAAGCAGAAATCCTCATTGTCCTCTTCCTGTCTAAATTAGGTATAACTCTAAACTCTCTAAATTACTGAGAATGAGTTCTTTGTCGAAGATGGAATTTTATATCTTCCATGCTCAATGTTACAACCACTCAGGCAGATTGGACTTAAATGCAGGACTCTGTAGTAAAAGTTTAACAAGTTTATTTACAAGCATACAAGGGTAGCAACAGTTAAGACAAAAGGTCTCAGTGAAGTTCAAGGTTCCAGGCAAACAGGCAAAGCCACAGTCCCTTCTCTCCTCAGAATTTCTCCTACCAAACAAATCCTGGCTCTCCAGTTTTCAGGCAATCTGCACAGATGACAACAAGGTAAGTTTTCACAAAGAAAAGCCGAGCAACACAAAAAGCAAAGGAGCCAGCTTTACTGACTATGGTTAGTTCAACAATCCAGTGACAACTGAAAACTGAAGTGACTACCACCTTTTGAAATGATCAGGTAACCCAAGATAAGTCCTGCCTCTGAAACACAAGGGTGACATCAACTCACACACAAATGGGGAGGAGAGGAGTGGAGAGGAGAGGAGAGGAGAGGAGAGGAGAGGAGAGGAGAGGAGAGGAGAGGAGAGGAGAGGAGAGGAGAGGAGAGGAGAGGAGAGGAGAGGAGAGGAGAGGAGAGGAGAGGAGAGGAGAGGAGAGAGAAAGTGTTAAGCCAGCACAGGAGGACTAAGGGACCATGACACTCAATGTCCAGCTCTGACTCATCTTCACTCTGTATTTAATCACAGATTTTTTCATACTAATATTTTTTTAAATAATTCTCCTCCTCCAGATGGGCACACTGTGGTCATAAAGGGATGGACATGGTCTGCAACAATATTCAGACTGTAACATTTAAGTGATGTTCAGTTGGTACTAAGGGGTCCAAAGTGTGCCAAGAAAATATCCTTCACACCACCCCCACCAGCCTGAACAACTGACACAAGGAAGGATGGATCCATGCTTTCATGTTCTTTATGCCTAATCTGACCCTAACATTCTGAATGTGGCAGTAGAAATCAAGATTCATCAGACCAGGCAACATTTTTCCAATCTTCTGCCTGGTGCGTCGGTGCAAATTCTTTCCTGTTCTTAGCTGACACAAGTGGCACCCAGTGCGGTCTGCTTCTGCTGAAGCCCATCTGCTTCAAAGTTCGATGTGCTGAGCATTCATCGATGCTCCTCTGCACACCTTGATTGTACTGAGTGGGGTGCTGGAGTTACTTTTGCCTTCCTATGAGCTAGAAGCAGTGTGGCAATTGTCCTCTGACCTCCTCTTTTTGTCCACAGAACTGCCGCTCACTGGATATTTTCTTTTTTTCTCTCTTATCACCGATGCTCCCCATCTCCTGTTTTCCTACTGGCATACACTGCATTGAAACATGGCCTGAATCATTTTCTAATCCTGAGCTACAGGAAACGTCCCTTGGAGCTGAAATAGCAGAATCCAAGCAGTGGGGAGGGAACTTGCTAATTGCTGCTTATTTTCACAGTCCTGAACTGTTTCCACCGAGTAATCTAAAGTCTGTGAAGCCTAACGCTCCACAGGGAGTTTCTCCAGGTAACTCAGCGGGATGACCATATCGACTTTTCAGCACATAACAGAAGGCTCCCATTTATCTTGATTAAACCTGAACATCTGTACAGCCTTGGCCATCAAGCGTCATTGAACGTTAGCCTCGGTTAGCCTGCTCAGCATCCACACAAAATCTTGGGGTTTCTGAAAGGGGAAAGTGAGGGGGGGGGGGGGCATAAAATACTAATCTATATGACTGCAGATTGTCTCCATACTCCTGATGGGCATGTGGATCAATGTCATTGATCGGTCCCACTACTGAGGGGGGAATTAGCATTTAAAAGGAACTCCAGCTGCAACTTGCACCCACCGGAGGGTTTCTCCATCAAAGGTGGGACATGACTAAGCTCTGACCTGTGATCTCTGTGCTTCAGGAGAGACTGTACCAAACACTGTGCAGCTTTACAGCTTCGTTGCCATGGAAACCTCTGCATTATGGATTACTGATTGTGAAATCTCAGTCATAAATACAGGCAGGGGTAGTGACCTGGCTGCACTGCCTTTATCCCTTTGACCCTGGATAGATTGCTCTTATTTCCCACGGTTCACGACGCCAAGCCCTCTTGATATCTGAATTAGATGTCAGAGTCTCTCTTGTGAGCAAGAGTCATAACTTTCTGTATATTGGTTACTTGGTTTGAAACCTTGGCCGAGTGCTTTCCAACTCAGTCTCAGGGCTGACATCATTAGAGTTTTATTGCTTCCAAAGCGAAGATGACTTCCTGCAATAGACAGTGATAGCTGACTTCAGAGTTTTTTTGTTTTTTTTTAATAGGTTGCAGTTTCCTTCTTTTTCTCTCACTTTCTTTGAGTTAGAGTGTGTTCAATTTTGAGATTTGTCTAAAATACTAAGAATATTTTTCATCCTTCTTGCATTTCTCTGAAGACAGACTTATGAGTTCAGGGACAGCGTTGGTATTCACGAAAAGGGCATTCACACTCAAAAAACCTGATGTGATTTTATTTGACATCCTGAACATTTGATATTCACAGCACAGTTTCAGCTGCTGGGTGCTGTGCCCTTTAATTACAGAAACACAAACAGCCAGGTAGAATCGCTGGCCCTCCTATTCACGTTTATTTTTATGCAAGCAGGAATTTCCTTGAGTTTGAAATCTCCTTAACAGTGGCGTTCGAGCCAAGATAGAACATCAATACAGGGTTTAAAGAACCCACAACAAACTCAACCAGTGTCCTGAAAAGAAAACGACCACAACCCTCCATTTTAATACTTTACTTTACAGCTGACACCTGTTAACATGTTACAGAGTCCTTTAATCATGTCAAGGCTCCTTTTTTATTCCAACTCTGTTAACAGTTACTCTAAGAAATGTAATAAGAACGCAAATATATGTATAACAAATGAATAAAATACTAGGCGATAAACTGAACATGGCTCAGTTGAACATCCTGCAGCTGTCACTAGGTGAAATCAGTCACAAAAAGGCTGCTTCACCGAGCACCTCCTTAATTGCTGCAGTCACTCGTTATCTGGAACATTCACCATTTACTCTCCGAGTGGTAGCGAAACTTTAAAATGTGCAATGCAAATTTGAAATGGAGAATGTTCAGGTTCAAAGGAAAAGTTGTGCAATCAACACATTTCAAAAGGCACGACCTTTACTTTGAAGGCGAATGATTTCCATTTCCAGTTTGTGTCACAGTTTTTATAGTTTCAGTTCTGCTTGGCAACCAAAACAATTATGGGGAGGTGTTTGGTGCATGAACTGTATACCTCTTTGGCTACTGCTACCACTCAGCAACCTCCATCAACCTTTTGCCAACCATTGCAGAATACAAGCTTTTCTCCAGTGACCAGTAGATATCCAGCATCACTGACTGGTCTCTAGGCCTTTGTATGGGGGCTTTAGTAATCTATTTCACTGCAACTCCCACCATTCTACAACCTATCACGCACAACTGGTTGGAGAAAACACATTTTTCTTGCACAACTGATGGCTTCACTGACTGGTTTGAAGGCCTATGTGACTGGCTTTACTTAGTTGACTTCCTCTTTTATTTTTGAAGATCATTTTCCCCACGTGGCTTTCTGTGTTTTCTTTTCCTTCCTGTTTGCCTGTGCATTATTATCCTCCTTCCTGGTGTGGATTTAGTGGGTTTGTCTTCTATCTGTCTTTGATGGACAATCAAGTTATCTCCTCATGTTTCCTGGCACTTGCTCCTTGTAGTTTACTGTTGTTTTATTGTTATTTTACTTACTGGAATTTGAATTTCATCTCTAAGCTACATCTCTAAGCTTTTTTCCACATCTGAGTTTTAAAATAAAAAGTTCTTTATTTTCCCTTAGCCAGTGCTAATCTTCTCTAGTGTCTGCCACATCTACCAATGCACACACAAGTTATAAGTAAAGGTTACATTGAACAATAAAGTACAACCTAGTTTCAGATATTTTAGGTTTTCAGTGGGAGTGTTTGCAGTGAAGCCAGCGAGGGATCAACCCCTTCTGCTTTGTCTACTCTGCTCTCAGACCAATACTAGCAAGGACGGGACTTACCATTGGAAATTGGTTTCCAAATGGAAATGTAATGTGAAACATTATTTTCAGATGATGCTGTGACAATATTTGGCCACTTGGCATGCATTACTTCACTTACAGGATGGAAATGCAGGAAAAACTACATTTGAACATAGATCCCTTGAACATTATATTCCTCAGCAACAAATTTTTGTGCTACAAAGTTACAACTGTTGACGAGTTTTGTTTTTCTTTTGTTTTCCCCCTAAGCTTTTGAGCTACACACAATTGTTGAGGACAAAGCAGTGAACCACATTTATTTCTTAGTCTCACCTTAATGCAAGCAATACTGTGACCTTCATGAAAGTCTTGAGGATGGATGTTTTTAGCTCTCTTAAACCACAGCAACACAATTAGCTCCATACTTGAACCTACTTAAAACACTTTAAGGTAGTATATATTAACAGAGGAACCACAAAAACACTTTGAGAGAGCCCGTGTTAAAGGGTTATTCAGAGTACCCTATACACTCTACACAATCTTTTAAATAATTGCTACCCTGGATTTTAAGTGCATTGAACACAGCTTTTATCCTTGATGGTTTTTGTGTAGGTGCTGTCTTCCACATAACACCTTCTGATGCTCTTTGATGAAAGTTGTATGGAGTCTGAATTCCATGAAAGTCTCAATTGAAATATAGACGCTGCTATTTTTAGACGGAGCGTTTTATCATCCACTGCCCCCTTGGCTACAGACTGACAAATATGTTGAAATCAATCTGACCAACATCAACACAGAAATGGTACAAGGTGTTTGGGTTCTGTTCAGCAATTTTAAGAGTTTCTGTACTTGTTTTTTGTGAAAAAGACTGCTGGCCCTCCCTCCAGTGCCTTTTTTTTTTTCAAAGTCAAAACGAGACGAATGCATGATTCACCACGACTCATTCTGAGATAACGTGTTAGAAATAATCAAATTATTCATGCCAAGTGTGAAAATCGCTCTTTGAGTGTATTCTTCTGCCCAGTGTGGTTCACCCACTGAGATTTGCAATAATATGCAAAGAACAGGGTCTGTCAAAGGCAGAGTGGGCCTGTTAATTCTGGCTGATTTCTCACCTAAGCATCATATTCATGCAGACTCTCTGTGTCACTGCTGAAAGTGAACTGAGATCTTTGGGTCACACCTTCTCCTTTAAAGATCCATCAAACAATTTTTTTCCACTTATCTGATTCAGGGTCACTGGAGCCTAATTCCAGCTGCCACAGGGCGAGTGGCAGGGTAGACCCTGGACAGGTCAACAGTCTGTCACAGAGCCAGCGCAAAGACAGACACAACCATTCACACGCACACCTATGAGCAATTTCAGAATCAGAATCAGAATCTTCAATTACCCTAACCCCACCAACCGCATGTCTTTGACTGGAGTACCAGAGTACCCACAGACATGGAGAGAACACGCAAACTTAAAGATTCCAGCCAGATGATGGATTGGAATCATTACTTTTGTCAGTTTCAAGTGATTTCAGTGATCACTGTGGGTTTTTCTTTCTTTAATGAAGCGTACCAACAATTTTGTCCACATCTGTATAATGTAAATAGCATTGGTCCTAGCACAGTACCATGTGGAACTCCATAATTAATGTTAGTGTGCGATGAAAACTCTCCCATTTACATGAACAAAAGTTTTGGACTTTCAAGTTCTGTTTATTATTTAATATTTTCCATTTGATTCTTAGTTTGCCTTTTCAACTTAGTGTATTTCCTGAGCGTGTTTAATTTTGAGTTCTTAGTTCTTGTTTGCATTAGAGTTAAATTTTTCCCTCATTTTTTCTTCTCAGTTCTCTTGTGTTAAGTTCATGCATTTCCCAAATGTTTGTTATTAATTCTCATTTCTTGTTTTTTTTTTCTTTGGTAATCACTTGTCTTTTGTGTTTGACATTTCTTTCCCCCCTCTTGTCTCATTGTCTTTGATTACTACCACCTGCGTCTCCTTTCCAGTTGTGTTCACTTCTCCCAAATTGCCCTCTTGTGTATAAATAATCTTCCCTCTTTGTCTCAGTGTCTGTTAATCTGCTTCCTGTAATCTCTGGATTCGGTTTTGCCCGTTGCTTTGTGGATTTTATATTTTGGGCTCTTTCAGCAACCTTAAAACTGGCTCAAGATTATTTCAACCCTCCATCTTACCTCAACAACTGCTCAGGACTCTGTACCCCAGTTTCTCGGCTCGCATGCTGTCTCTGTCTCATCTAGATTGCTGCAGCAGCCCAACTCCACATGTTCATAGCTGCAGCAGTCCTGATCGCCATCTGCTTCTCCATTGATAAGGGTGAGTTAGCTCATCTTTATGCCAGCCACTCGCTCACCAGTCCCAGTGCCAATCACTCCTCTGAATGAATCCTCTCTGGCAGTGTAGTTCTGTCTCTACCAGCACAGCAGCCACCTCTTAAAAAGAGGAAGCATCATTCCCAGTGGTGGAATCAGAATTGCCAGGCTGAGATCAGTATAACTTCCAAAGAACTGGCTTCCTTTTAATAGACTTGGCCCTACTGAACTACTGAACCTCACCAAGAGCCACTTCCAGACTCCTCCAACACCAGCTGCCAACCAAGCTACTGGAGGGGTCCCATCCCATCTCTTCCCCGGCTGGCCTCATGCCTGGGCTTCAGAGGAATTCCATCTCTGCTGCTGGCCTTCGGTCCTGCTTCCTCACCCCCTGAGGGGGTCCCATCTCCTCCGGCCCTCTCCTCTGCCACAGGACAAGCTCATCTCCTCAGCCTCCAGAGAGGTCTGTCCATCACTGCTGCTGGCCTCCAGAACTGCTTCTCCTCCGGGTTAACCCCATGAACTGTCTGTCTGCTTTGTTCTGCCTTGATGTCGACCCCCTGAACTGTTCTCCTGATGTTCTCCATAGCCACAACCCTGTGAACTGTCACCCCTGTTTCCTGGTCTGTTCTGCTCCCCGTGTGTTTTTGTTTCAGTTTTTAGCATAACTGCTTGCATCACTTTGAATTGCTTCAATCTGTGGCTTTGCTCATGTTTTGTGCTTTCCCTAAACGATGATTTCATGATCTGACTGAAGTTTGATCAGATTGAAGATTAGCACAGACAATGATATGACTTATGATGATTACCTCTAGCTAAAAGTATTTTTTTAAAGGTTCCTGCCCCTTTCACAGTTTCCAAAGATCACTTTCTAGATTGCTCTGTGTAACAAACACAAGTGACTGCTAAGTAAAGGCAGCAATGCATACAGCTTAGGAAAGCTCCTCTCCCATACCTTTCCAAAGTTAGAAATGGGTGAGACCCTGTCTAATTCCGCACTTTACTCCATGGTTGGGCAGGTTATTCACTTAGTGCAAATATCGATTTTTTTTATTTTTTTATTTACAACACTTCATGCAGATCAGCTCTATCCTGGCATGAATAGCCTTAATTATGAGTTTAAGACTGAGAAAGAAATTGCACTTATTTTTGTGAGAATGTGTCCTCCCTCTCACTAAATGTGCCAAATGTTCCTTGGGAATTCACATAGAATAAATGAAGGGATGACGTTCTCTTCTTTCCTAATATAAAAAGCATCAAAATAATGAAAAACACTGAATGATAATCAGTAGCACCTCTGGGAAAACACTTAACCTAAATTTATCCTGTCCAATGACAAACATCTTACAAAAATCTTACAGGTATATCTACTGGCCAGTTTCAGCGCCTTCTGGCGTCTCCACCCTGAACTGAAACAGCCGTGAGCCCAGAGACCGCACACCATCAGATCAGCAGGAGCGCGGCACGCTTTGTTCTTTCTCCAATTATCAGAATGGGAAAACAAATCTGTCAGAAATGAGACGTGGCTGAGTTATTGATCTGTTTATACAGTCCACATCTTTTTCACTTTCCCACAGAATCTATTAGCACTGCTTGCCTTTCTCTGTCTCATGCCGCAGCAGGGGAGAAACAGTGCGAGCCATTCACATCATGAAGGCCCAAGGACCACTGAAGGCCAGATACCTTTTCTCTTTATTTGAGCTATATGAATAACCTAGATTACCATATACATTATAAACATAAACAGGTTGTTCATTAAGAAATGGTGCACAGAGTGAATTAATTCGCTCAGATCATTTTATTATATGTAATTTGCTAGTTGCCTCCAAATTTGTATTACTGGGCTTTGCTTGATTCACAGTTCAAAATACTGGGCTTTGGTGCAGCCCTACTTCTTTCTCTGTCTCAGACAAGCTGCTTAAGTTCCATTTCCCTTCATTTTAAGCCAACTTTCATCTGACTGGCTGCACCTCATGGACAAAGGATTTGAACAGCAGGTGGGTGGTTGCATCTGTGCTCACAGTCAGAGCTGTAAACTTCCTTGAATCTTGAATCATGCTTTTTGTTCAATAAATACCATCAAAATGACTTGAATGAAAAAGGAGGGGTGTGCTCAAAATGTCCCTGATTGTCCAATTTACATTCTGAAATCAACTCGGGGGGCGGGGGCTGTGCCTTAAGTGGTAGAGTGGGTCCTCCACCAACTGAAAGGTTGGTAGATTGATCTCCAGCTCCCACAGCCCATGTGTTAAAGTATCCTTGGGCAACATCAGACAAAAGATTAAGGAAGACTGAGCCACAGGGCGTGTGACATCATCAAACGTATGCCTGACTGAAACTAGTATCTGCCATGTTTGTTTGTCTGCTGAAAGCACACCACCACATTTACAATGCACATTATTATTGTATGAAATCTATGGTTAGCCTTAGCCAGCAGTTTCCTTCTACGTCACCTGCTCTGGCCCCTATGTTCTCCACTCCATCAGATTGAACTCCGCTTCCTGTCTTTGGTGGTCATACTGGCAGACATTCAGGAAGCTATCGGACACTCAGTTCAAAACACACTTCACCAAATGCAACATAACAGACAAACGCAAACCGCAGCTTCGAAAGTTGTGGTCACAGGAGCACCATCAGTATGTGTATGCATGATAAAGAAAGTGCTGTGTGAATGTACTGTACTGTGAAGTGCTTTGAGAGATCAATAAGAGTAGAAAAGTGGTATAAATGCAACACGTTTATAACATACTGGCCCAGGGTTCAGTCTGTGAGTTAGCATTTTATTAATGCCTGGCTCAATGGTCCCCCTGAGTGCTGCTGCTGCAGTCCAACCACAAGAGGAAAACCACAGAAATGGAAAATTTGAGTAATGAATCTTTTATTTTTCTTCATCAATCAAATTCAACCCAAATCAATCTGAGAAACAATTATGCATTTTTGAATATATAAAAAATTGATCATGAACATTTCAAAACCATTTTTCATATTATTTACTTTAATCCAAACTGAACAAAAATAATGCTGGTTTGTTCCCAGGATCTGAAACAACCCAAACAGCATTCCTGAAATGATGGGTTCGTGTTGGGAGGAAGGTGGAGCAGTGCAGGCACAAACTAACCTGACATTTACAGCCAGGAGATTTGACCTTCATTTTAAAACCCACTCACTCTTTAATTTTTTTTACATTTTTACTTATTGTTTGATTAGGTTTAGGCACCCAAACTATTTGATTGGGGGCAGGAAAAACATGGTTTGGGTTAAAATACTCTATTTACATGTTAGAAGGCTCTGTTGTCTGGGCTCCTTGGTGCCCTCTTCCCCTCCATCTAACTGTAATAGTAAGTAGTTAAATGTTAAGTGCCAAACATTACAGTTCCTCTAATGGCCACTTGAGGCTCGCCACAAAAGTGAATGAGTCCCCTCAGACAACCATTTTAAAATACCCAACTTTATAACAGAAATAAACATGTTTACAGACTGGTACAATTAACAGTTTGGGTTTTTTTGTATGAACAACTTTGTTGCTGTAGTTTTGCTGAGCAGAATTCTAGGTTTATATTTGATTATTACTTAGCACTTATTAGTAGCTGTGTATATCTGTGCATTGTATCCATAAAGTTTATGGATGCAGCTTGCTAATGATGCTAGATAATATTCACAATCCACCATCTGGTTTAAATATGGGCTCCAAAACACCAGCGCTGCAGCAGCCACTGCAGTAATGTTTAGGCTGCCACCAGTGCTTAAAGTCATGCTGGCAACACGGATCTTTGATACAGTCTGTGGTTAGTCCTTGATAACAGATGCTGAAGCAATAATTTATTAGTCCCTGCTGGCTGACATATGAGACAAGATTGCCTTTTCTTCAAACATTAATTGTGGTAATTGTAAACAATTGTTATGGTTGAAGATGCAAAGCAGGAATAGGATAATTTACCATGGCTTGACATTGATAACATACTACCACGTTTCAGTTAATGTTAGGCAACTTTACGCTGTTGCTATTGTTATGAGACACTATCTGCCCTTATTTCAGATATTGTTAGGACTCTGTAAAGGTATGAAATTTACAGGGCATAGTTTGGTTTCAGTGTATGAAAATGTGAAATGCTTTTTGCAGGTAGAGAGGGATTAGATGGACCTTTTTTTCCCCCCTAAATTTCAGTGAAATTAATGCAGTGGAATCACTGAAATGAGATCTGGACATCTGCATCAACACCTTATGGAAAAGTTGCAGTGGATACCAGTTTGTACAAACTGCAGTTTATGTGTTTGCTCTCAATCATAAACTTGCAAGGAAAGATGATGCCTCTTGTTAAATTGAAACATAACAAAGAGCTAAGGAAATGAAGTATTTGCTGGTTGGGAAAGTGGATTCATTTACAAAGTAAATGCTTACATTTTATCTAAATGCACTTAGCATTACAGATCACTGATTTCTAGTAGAGTGTCAGTGGCTGCTGTTTACCTTTCAGAGAACAATGAATATTACATTTTTCTGTGTATTAGCAAGGGTGAAAGAGCCTTTATGCTACAGTTGCTTGCATGCCTCAACCTCTGGGATTACTCCACGAAAAGCTATAAATATGCAAAGCAGATTAATTAGTTTTCCAAGGTGACCTGTACAAAGAAAGGGCTCCATGTGTCAATAAATCAGTGATGTACTACCTGAAATGTAATTTGTCTGCAGAGGAATGAATATCTGCACAAGTTTTATTGATATTTGCTCTGGAGTTAATGAGGCTCTGTGCGAGGCTTCATTGGCCAAAAAGTATTTCTGTTTAATCCACAGCCTTAAAAAACTGCAAGGGTTGGAGTTGTTAGAGCATCTTAGTTCTGGTGGCTTTAACCAGAGGGCGTGCGCGCTGCACCTCAAAGTCCACAGTTCATTTGAATCCCAGCCTCAAGCTCCTGCCAAACCAACAAACTCAGCGTGCTGACTCAAGACGAAGCTTATTAGCTCTAATCCCTGGCAATGCTCTCTGTTTGTATTATCAAATAGGATTAGACTGATACCTGTACAGTATGTTGCTTTACCAATATACTGGCTCAACTTTTAACTTTTCAACACTAGTAAGTCACATAATCTGTCTGTGATATGAGCGGTGTCTGTCTGACCACGCGTCTGGGAACCTGGAATTACATTTTACCTAAAATTGCACGTATTATTTTTACATTTCAGTGTTATTAAAGAATGCGAATGGATCTCAAAATGAAAGGAAAAACTGACATAAAGAGCTTCACCACCTGCAAACAGGGAATCCAGGCATCACACTTTATGTGGGACTGCATAGTATCTGTATCCCTTGCACCACATACTGAGTCAATGTTCCCCAATTTAATTGGCTCTAGTTTTGAAATTCAGCACTGCAAAGCTAAGTCTGGCTTTTATCCAATGGCTATGAAGAAAGCAGAGAAGGCTCTCGTCATGGGTCAAGTGTAGGTTAACCCATCCTGTCTTTCACTGCCTTAACTACACACAATGGAAATCTTCACAAGGTCACAAGCTATGCAGACTACAGCGAAGCATTATGAAAAATATCACACACAAAAATGCAGCTCCTACAAAAACTGGGAAACTGTTTAGAAGTGAGTGAGGCAGTTATTTTTCACATAGCTGAGAAAATGAAATGACATGACACAGGACACGTGAGGCTGAATAAGAGATGTTCCACAACAAAACAGCAGCTAAAAACAGTTAAGAACAGTTTAGCTTAATAAAGAAAAAAAGGTTTTTTACAGAAGTGGGTTTTTTTGGATATGTTTTTCATGACTTTATTCATTGGAAATTGCTGCAAAAAAAAAAAAAAGACAAAAAGCATTTGTAGATAAAATCTTCATTTAAATAAGCATCTAAATGTTACAAGAAAAAAATCCTCTTTTAAACCTTAATTATTTCTTCAATTCATATTTAAAAATCTGGGGGAATTACTCCTCTTTAATGCATCCCAAATGGGGGAATCATGTACTTTGGCTGGGATATTACTTGTGAGCTTAGCTTCAGGCCTGACATTGTCCTATTCTTTCCTCAGATTGTGTTTTTTTTTGTCCTGCAGCTCCAACAGTGCAGTAATTCTTTTCTCTTGTCTTTCCCCCGTCTTGTGCTGTGTTCTCTGTATAGCTGCCACCTCTGCATCAGCAGCTCAACACAGTATATGTTACATTCGTTTTACAGCAGCAGCTCATTTCACCACCAATCCATAGACATACTATGAGTCACTTAGCCTGAAACCTGTCTGTGGATGTCGGTGTGCAACCAAGAATTCCAACTATAACAGAGGGGTTGTCGAGGTCAGTTGTTGGTCCACTTCTGCAGCATTTCTGACCAGTTGTTCTGCACTGATGCAAATGCTGAGCATGATTAGATTCTTGCAATGGTGTGTGAAAACTTCCTGCATTGTAATTACTGGATTTGCAGGAATCAGTTATGTGCAATACCAGCAATCACACAATGAAATTCAAGCCCAGTTCAAGTTTAATTTTGGTATCTAAAAGTAGAGGAAGCAGGGTGGGGACAAAAGGGGGGCGGCTCTCCCATCACTGAGGGCGAGCTCGCTGAGGTAGCAGGGCCCCTGGAGTGGATGAGATTTATAGAGGGCTCAGGATGTTGTAGGGCTGTCTTGGTGGACACACCTCCACAACATTGTGTGGAGATCTGGGGCAGTGTCTCTGGATTGGCAGACTGGGGTGGTGGTTCCCATCTTCAAGAAGGGGGACCGAAGGGTCTGCTCCAACTATTGGTGGATTGCACTCCTCAGGCTCCTCGGGAAGGTCTATGCTAAGGTGCTGGAAAGGAGAGTTTGTCTGTTATTCAAACCTCAGATTCAAGAGGAACAATGCAGTTTTCATCCTGACCACAGAGCACTGGACCAGCTCTTTAATCTCTCAAGGATATTCAAGTGGAAATGTGCCCATCCAGTCTTCATGTGTTTTGTGGATCTGGAGAAAGCATTTAATTACATCCCTCGGGGTATCCTGTGGGGGTTGGAGGAGTATGGGCTGTCTGGCTTGTTGCTACAGGCCATTCAGTCAGAATCTCATCTCTGCTTTTTACAGATGATGTGGTCCTGTTGGCTTCATCAGGTGGTGGCCTCCAGCTCGCACTGGAATGGTCCACGGCTGAGTGTGAAGCGGCAGGTATGAGAATTAGCACTTCCAAGTCTGAGGTCATGATCCTGGAAAAGTGTGGACGATCAGGGAAAAGTTGCTGCCCTCAAGGGGAATAGTTTAAGTATCTCAGGGTCTTGTTCACGAGCGAGGGAAGAGGGGACCGGGTGGATTGACAGACAAACTGGGGCTGTGGCTGCAGTGATGCAGGTGCTGCATCGATCCATGGTGGTGAAGAGAGAGCTGAACATAAAAGTGAATTTGTCAATTTACTGGTCGGTCTATGTCCCTACCCACACCTATGGTCACGAACTTTGGGTAGTGACTGAAAGAACTAAATCACAGATGGCACACTGGCAGAAATGAGCTTCCTCCAAAGCTTGGCTTAGAGACAGAGTAAGAGTGCAGTCATTTGAAAAGTGCTCAAAATAGAGCCCCTATTCCTCCACATTGAAAGGAGCCAGTTGAGGTGTTTCAGGCATGTCCTACCAGGAGGAGGCCTCAGGGCAGGACCCCAAGACACCCTGGAGAGATTATACCTCTCAGCTGGCCTGGGAATGCCTCAATGTTCCCTTGGATTAGCTGGAGGAGAGGGAGGTCGGGGTTTCTTTGCTTAGGTTGCTGCCCCCGTGACCTGGTCCAGGATCAGTGGAAGAAATGGATGTATCTAAAATGTTTACCCTGTTCAACAGGATAAGTGGATTGATGGATGGTGTTACTAATACAGGGTTTTTAAAGGGGAATTTGGGAGGTGGATGAACCTTAGGGTCCACTGTGGTGGTCCAATAAAAGAAAATTATAATTTATATTATGGGTGCCAGGGTTTCTTTGTGGATTGACTATATAATTAGCTGATCTGTGCTGCTGTGCCTCTAAAGTCAGGACTAAGCATGCCAACATATAATTCCTGACTTTGAATCGAGGCAGAAAAATGAAAAAAAAAAAAAAACTTAACAAGAATAACATTTGTAACTTTCAGAAATTTTTAAAGCTTGATTAAAATTTATGACCCCTGAACCTGGACTGCTCCTGCTGCTGTCTAACAATCAATTAACAGTAAAACACTGACTCCAGTTGAGATGACTCAGTTGTGCAAAGCAGATTTTGTTTTTGGCTTGTTATTCTTCTCTTTCTGTCAACAAAACTTGTAGTTCTGAGTATGTCGTGAAGTTGCAGCTGCTGTGCGTAAATGTGCTCAGCTTCCTTTCTTTGGAGATGCACATATGGATCCTATGAAGCTGGAAGAAACAGAACCTCAGTTCCCGTTAATGTTTTGTCCACCCAGGAACAGCTTACATTAACATACGTCTCAGGTGCAGACAGGTAAGACGTGCCTCCGTGTGCCTCCATCAGCTCAAACACATAAACTGGATATGAAATCAGAAAACAAGAAATCGTTTAATGATCACTGTAGTTTGTCAGATGCTGTAGTAACTGCCATTAACACTTAAACTGTGAAAGGATGTGTTTTGAATATGGTGCGATACTACTTTCTGTTTTCAGTGAGTATTTTCAGCTGTAAGGAATTCAAGGCAGCTGCACCTGAAGGAAAATGAACTTGAATGACATTATTATGTGTGAAACTGCCAATCAGATTTATTTATCCATAAAGTGAAGGTGCCAGGAACACTTGGATCATTACAGCCCTCTTCATCCCCATCCTCATCACCACTCAACCTGTAGCAATTGCAGTGCTAGAAGAGTGAGCAAAACTGGGTTACTTTACTCAGTATGGGACAGCTTTATAGCTCAGAAGGTTGTTTAACATAGGAATTCACCGACTTTCTTATAATGCAGCTGTTATTGTACTACATTTGCTAATGACTCGTTCTCTCAATGCTAGCTCGACACAACAAAATGGAAAGCGGCACCACCTTGTGGCTCTATTCAGTAATTACAGGTAAATTACAGAATAGCACTGCACAAACAGCACAAACAGACAGCATTTGGCCGATCACCAGTAGCTTATAGTATATTAGTCCAAACCGTCCAAACATGTTAGGGCTGCAAAAATTTACTCGCTTTATAAGTTGATTTTGACCTGTTTTCAGCATCAAACCCTTTGGCACTTAATGTTCATAAACATTACATGCTACCAAAATGTTTAAATGAGATCACAGTTCTTAACTTTTGTCTGACATGACATATTAACTAAAACTCACATCACATCAAAACTGGAGATCTGCAGGTGGGAAATACGTTCAGATGAATGATCCAATGAATAGGATACAACCCACTTAATTGGACGTTTAAGAGAATTAGGCACTTCATGAGCACAAGCACTGCATGGGATGGGCAATTAATTCCTCATATGTCACTGCAAAGTAAAAGAACAAGCTAGGTTAATTGCTAAAACATTGAATTAACTGATCAATTAACGGCTCGTACTGTTGAAAATTTCAGTAAAGTTAATGACACAGCAAACCGGAATTCCACAATTGGCCCACATGCCGAGCCCCATGGCAGCGCTGCCCTCTGCGGGATCATAGAGCTCATTGCACGTATGGGCAGAGTTGATCACATCACCGTTGAACCACATGATGGTGCATTTTAAAGAGATGACAGCAGTAATCTAATGAAACCAGGGAGGAGGTTCAGTGTTTGCTAAGTACAAGCAGCAGACCTGAAGAGCCATCGTCTCAGCTCAGGAGCTCTCTGTAGAGTCTAATTGTGTTAATGTGTGAGCTCATGTTCAGATCAATGGCCACACGGTGACACTTGTCTCTCCAAAAGAGCGCACGAAGCGACGCAGACACAAATGTGATATCAGGCCTGTTTAATGGCAGCAGCAGTGTCAGATTGCAATAACATCCCTCTGACGTTCTCCCCCGAGGCACGAAATCTTAGACGCTCAATATTAAGATGACAAAAGAAATCCAAAAATTTGACCAAATTTCCGAATGATTTCCTTTATTTTCAGAGGGTTAATATTACTGTACAGATTTCACTGATCTCATGTCCAGTGAACAACTTGCAGATAATTGCTCCAGGGTACTTTGAGATCAATACTGTACCAACATAACCGTCACTGTTGGAAAAGCTTGCTGCATCAATCTGCCTATAACAGAGAGCCATTTCCTGCCCTGCTCTTCTTTGTATGGAAAGAGTACAAGCTGGAAAGACAGATTTTTTTTTTTTCCCCCTCTCATTGTCCCTGTCCTGGAAAATTTGAGGGCCATTTTTCTTCCTCGAAAAAAAGGCATCACCTGAGCTGTTTATTGAAGTTTTTGTGAAACCGTTTTAGATCCCAATGAGCCTGAGTGGTTTTGGGGGAGTCTGTGGATATCCTCTGGGGAAAGAAGGGCAAGCACCTCACCCTGGATGTATCATCAGGACAGACCGCCTGCAATGGTAGATGATGGTAAGGGGATGGTGGTTACAGGGTTCTGTCGAGGAGGTGGAGATAATGCAGGAGGGTGGGTAGATGGTTGTTGAATCTGCATTGCTGCATTTTACTGGGTTCTCTGGTCAGACGATGGTCAGAATTTTTGTCAGCTTCTCTTTCACATTTCTAAAGGATTTGTGATTTTTTTCTGTGTAACTTATTGTTGAGTCTTGTAAAGTGCAGCCAAAGGGACCTGATCCAGAATCTGAAGGTAGGTGTTTGTTTACTCGTTTATTCCTTTCCTGGGTGTGGACTGTTTACATTCAGGAAAACAAAAATGTGTAGACATGACATCCTCACGATCGCTGATTACAACTTTAACTTCCTGGTTATACTTATGTGATACAAAGACTGTTTTGCTTATTGCAGAATGTTGTAAGCATACTATAAGATCATTAGTAACTTTCCTGTATAGAAAGAGATACATCCTCCCTTCCAGATTGATTTTCTTTCCGCATTGCTTCCACACAGTCAGCCAAGAGGTCATGCCAGGGAGCCCTGAGAACATCCCCCTGGGAGAGTGCCACGCTCTCCCAGTCCAGGGACCAGCTCACACCCCGAGCCGCACTGCGAGCACCGTGTTCAGCCTATCCCGCAGTGAGTCTGTCTGGACTACAGAGAAACTCCCCCAAGAAGTCTGAAGTCTTTTGGTTCCCCATCCACCTCATGTCCACCGGGGGCAGCTTCCTGGCATGTGGCATCATCATCAGTGGCCTGTACTTTGCCGGCCACTGCCGGAAAGTCACCAACATCCTGGGACCGGCCCTGCTGTCCATTGGATTGATGGTTTTTGTGGTGGGCGTGGTCCTGATTCCTATTACAAAGAGAACAGGAAGCGGTCTAAGATGAAGAAGCCCGTCAGTTACTACAGGCCTCCGGCATTCAATCTGTGATGACGCTTTCAACAAAACTTTATGTTTGGACGTAATTCAAAAGAAACTTGAAGAACGCACTGAAATGAAGTCAATAATTTCAGCTCTGTGGAAAATAATTATTAAAAGGCTGTGTGGTAACATGTATGTTTATCTCTGCGGATTGATGGCGCTATCTCAGTCTCAGCGTGCATGACAGCGTTTCATTAATAACTGTGGCTGCTGAAAACAGGATGAGAGCGCATGGACGGGAATGTGCTCCAGGAAATGCAATTATTTACACTTTCACAAACAATTTAGCAAGAAGATGCAAGACAGCAAAGTGTCCTTATGAATATTTGACAGCTTGTAATTGTCACTTTCTGGTTTACTGTGTCCAGCTGCATGTGGTTGCAAGTCTTTGTTACAGTGAAGCACGAGGGAGGAGGCTTGAATCTAAATGCATTCATCCCTGAATTATGTAAAGAGTGATGATTTAACTAGTGTGACCTGAAAGCACATTTACATAGATTTCAATATTAGGCAGCAGCCAGTTTAAAGTAACCTCTTCACTACCAGCTTCTACTGTAATGAGAATTAAATATTAATTCCTTCTGGTCATTGAAAATGCACTCTTTGGGCTGGCAGAGTAGGTCATATTTAAAATTACTCTGATCAATATTTGTATATTTACAAACAATCATGTGAGTGCTACAGAAAGGAATCCCTCTTTGTAACGAACATACAACAATTATCATCAAACTCCACCCTCCCCCTCGGCCCTGTGAAGCACTTTAGCCTCTTTAAGCTCCAAAGACTGACTGGGCCCTTCCAGCATAACACCAACCACCACAGGAACAGTCAGACGCTGGCTGGGTGAACGCAATGAAGTCTTTTGCAGCCATGCAGCAGGTTTTTAATGAGAGCAACGCCAGAAGTAACAGAAGAGTAAATACTGGATACAATAATCAGAAACTAAAATAATTCACTGACTCCAAAAAGATGAAAATGTTACAGAAAACTGAATATTCAGGTAGCAATGATTTCATTTGGCATTCTGTGCTCTATTTAATTAGGAATATTTGAATGTACGGTCTTGATAACGATACTCTGCTGGATTTGTGACAATGCAATATCTGTAGTTATTCATGCAAGCTGTTAATGTGTCAATCTGCTACTCCCAGGCGGCTAATAAATAAATAGTTAATTAATTTTTAACTGATAAATTATACATTTTGACATACAAGTTGCCAGGTGGCACAAACTGGCACAAGACCAGCAACTTATCAAAAATTAAAGTTAAACATTTAAAAATACTCATTTACATACACGCACACTTAATGATACTGCACCATGCAGCAATCAACATAAATAAAGTCTAAATGTGCAAAATAACAATAAAACAAGTCAGATTTTATTGATAAAAGAAGTGCAACTTAACACAAGTGTATTTATCATATCAATAATATATTTGTAGCTTTCTTATGATGGACAGTCAATTCAAAACTGAATATTCTTACAAGTTATGATGATATTAATAATCACAGGTTTATACTGAGATTATTAGTCATCCTCTGATCCACTGAGAGTTTTATCTGCTTTATCTGCAATCAAATGATTGCAGAAAGTAAAAATCCCAAAACATCTGTGTTTCAAATGTGTTCACGTTTGATATTAATTACTTTTTGATTTCAGACCGGGGTTATCAAAAAAAAAAAAGAAAAAAAAAAAAAAGGTTTTGAATGTGTCACCGTTTTATGGAGAGAGAAAAAAAAGATGAATTCATGCTGAAACAAATCATTATCTACAGGCCAAAAACGTGCAGTTATAAAATCAGACACAGGTTTAAAATGTAAACAACAGTCTTCATTTAAATAAGTGCCTTTGACTTAGTCTAGTTTTTGAAGTTTCTGAACTTTATTAGGTCATCTTTACTTAGTAGTCCTGACACTGAGGAGTTGTGCATACTTGTTGTTGCTGTTTTAATACAGTAGAGAACACTTCTGTAATGGCTCATGAGACTTTTATTGTTTCATGTAAAATCATATTTAGTAGTGTTTTGATCAACACTTCAGTCATGCTGCATTTACATGTTGAGTCCTGTGAATATGTAATGTGCTTTCCAATATTTGTGTGTAAAGGTTTTATTATTATTATTTTTTTTTTTTTATACCACCACAACTGAGACTCCCGTTGCGATAAATTACTCCCAGTCAGTGTTTGTGTTCGTGTGCAGTGTGCAGCTGCAATGCAGCGAGAATTGAGAGCTCTGTCTCTTAACACGTGATGTAAACAAGTCTAAATACTCCACTATTAAAATTATGATCACAACACTACTAAACTTTATCCATCCCTGCTGTGCATGCCGGTTTGGAAGTGTCCCAAAATCAAATAAAGAGGATTACATCAAACAAGTGCGTACATGTTCATGCTTCTCACAGTGGGAGCACAGAAAACTTAATATAAGTCGACCTGAAAAACCTGCCCAGTTAAAGTTAAGTTAAATGCAGCACTTTAAGTGTTTGTTTTCACAGTGTAAAGGTTTTACTAACTGAAGATTTTAATGATCTGTGTCATTCGCAAATGTGGTTAAAACAACTATAAAAATAAACAATTGACAAATTCAGCCTGTAGAAAAAAAATAGATATAGAAACGTGTGCTTTAACACACCTAAAGAGGTATCATCCAACATCAGCACTGTAAACACACTGAAACCCGAGTTTTTCCCGATATTCACTTGCACTGTGGGAGGTTCAGGGAAAACATGCACGCTGCATACATCTGTTTCATTTGACTGCCAAATTTTATGCTGAAGCCTCCTGTGAGTCCTGCATCATTTGTACTGCACGAACCAGCCTGTGACAAACAACAATCTTGAACCTTCAGTGGGTTTGTGTGCTCCTCTTTTCTGCTTCCTCATGGTGCAGACGGCTGCCCTTCCCTGAACCTTGTTCCGTCATTTAAAAAAGGGGGGGTTCTTCCTCCCCACCATAGCCAAGAGCTTACTCGTGAGGGCTTCTTCAGGGTCTCTATTATTTTAGGCCTTTGAGATGACTTGTTGCGATGTGGCACTGTAAAAATAAAACTGAACTGAACTATTCTTGGATTGTTCTATAAATTTGCACAGGAAAAAATAATAAAAACAATCGGAATCTGCATGTGTGTGCGCATGTTTTGAGTGTACAGTGAATACACCTGGAGGAAAATCCTGTTTATTTCCACTTTAAGGCGTGGCGTCTCCCCACAGGTGCGCAGCCTCAGCTCAGGTATAAAGGATGAAGCATCTTGCCGTTACACAAGCGTAAAGCAGCTGTAATCTTTCCAGGATGGATGTGATCAAGTGCATTGGAAGCTGTTTGCCTGTATTTCTGATCGCCGTCGTTTGACGTTATCGGTCTGGTCCTGCTTCTCGTCGGGATCTTCGCCGACCCGCGCCTCGAAGGACTCTTTTATGGCGACTTCTTGATCTACAGCGGCTCCCTGATCATCTTCGCCAGCGTGGCCTGCTGGCTCATGTGGTACGTGGGAAACGTCCGGGTGGATGACGACTTGAAGAAGAGGAACAGCATCGTGCAGCTGAGCAGAAAAATATCCGAGAAGTTGAGCCTGAAGCTGAAAGGAGGGGAGGACCGCGTGAAGTGCGTCGAGGATGAGGAGTGCAGCCAGGTGGGATCATCTCCGCACAAAGCCGGCAAGGTGACATGGGGCCGATCCACCGCTTACTGCAATGAAGGCTACGATAACTCATCGGACACCCATGAAGTGGAGAAGAAAGTGCTCGACGATGACACTAATTAATGTCACGATGAGTACTTTGATGGTAAAATGTCCATCTTTGTGCCTCTGTCTGGAGCCTCCTCTACACTCTTTGGGGAAAGAAGGACGATGCTGCTGCAAATCGTGGTTTGCAGGTTTCTCAGCCAAACCTGGATGGACCTTATAACTGGAGCTGTTCTGTCCAAAATGTTTAAACAGGTTGTAGATCAAAAGTTTAGAAATACTGAGGCACAAGGCCTGTTTTCACTCTATCCTTTCCCATTCGGCCTTTTCTTTCCTTTTCCGGTCTGTAATTTCATATTAATGACTTTACACATTTCCTGCAAAGAATTTGCTGCCATGTGCAGGGGAATAAGAAAGGGAGTTCACTTGAGGCATTCTCAGCTAATCAATTCAAAATGAATTAAGAGTCTTTTCAGTCGGAGCGCAGCAGGGCACTTAAACCTGAAAATGCGTTAAAGGAGAAACTTTCTTTGTTCTTCCCTGAAAACTTTAAAAAGAAATGATTAGAAAAGGTGGATCTATAAGCTGAAACATTACCTGTTGTGCTGTAACTGCTTCAGCCCCCCCCCCCGAACCTCCTTGGCCCAAAACTCTTTAGATTCTTGCACCTCTTACTTTGCAGTAACCTTTAAGAAAGACTTAATGAATCATCTGCATTATAATCTAATATTGTGACCTCATTCTTGTTGAGACTTCTGTTTCTGTGCTTGTGTTGCACATTTAATAAATAAGATTCTGCTCATGCAACGTAAGGCACAGAATTTAGGAAAAGGCTGAGTTCAGTTGGGGCCTTTAGCAGATTAATGCAGCCTCGCTGCTAGAAGCATAATTCTGCATGCTGAATATTTATTTGTGAATTTTTTAAACATATGTTAGCACACACTTTAATCACCTGTTAATTGTAGAATTAGCCAGACAAATGCGAAATAAATTCCACCCGACTGACCCTGTTTAAGCTGTTTAAAGGTGTGCACAGCCAAACCTCTGAGCCACGAGTGCAAGGCGAAATGTTTGGTTAGTGAGAGGCTTCTATTATTTCACCTTTTCCACTTTTAGTTGCTACTAGACACAGTAAAGATGGGTCATGTTTGCTGTTTGCTTTGCTTTGCTGTCAGTGTAAGATAAACACTGGTCAGACTGGTTTGACACAGCAGGGCGGTGATGGTACAACAAAGCTAAAAAAAAAAATCCTCAAGAGAGGATCGTGTGACATAGGGCACTTTATAGCATTCTCTATACACAGATACACATGTATGTTTAAGGATGTATGTAGTATTTCTCATAGAACATTTATATTTATAAATATGAGTTGGAATAGCAGCTTCTGTTTGATCCTGAGATTGAAGTTCCACTGACGGCACACCTTATGCAAATGTGAGCTCTGCAGGGTTGGGTTGATCAAGCACTGAAATGGCTCCTGACAAACAGAGTCAGTGTGACTGACAGCTCAGCTCACTTTAATCAGAGCCGTGATGTTACAGTAAATAAAGCCGAATCCGTCTCCGCCGCCACGCTTGCTCTAACAGTAGGCGGGATGGCGAGTCAAAGCCGGAGACGAGACAAATAGCAGCTGCGTGACTGGTCAAACAAGGTGCTCACAAAGAAGTTTCCATTACGTGCATTCGTTTCTTTGTGACAGTCACTTTATAATACGTGTCACTATTGTAGGGCTGCATGAAGCGTGAAATATTAAATATTTAAGGAACACTTTCATGCAGTGTATCCACCCTGCAGAGCTGCTCTCAAAGTATAGGGGAAAAAAAGGCAGAGTATATCTCCTGGGATAAATCTCCATACGCCGTCTGAGACTGAAGTGACAACGAGGCTCTGAACAATCTGATAAAAGATGCAACACCTCGAATCACTTTGGTTTCATTAGCTGAACAGAAAGATCAGGGGTCCCTGAATAATTACAGCAAGCTTATCAGCATGTAAACACAAGCTCAGTGGCAGCTGATTATCAAATATATGTGCATAAATCTGTCACACTGCTTTCAGACAATCGGTTGAGGTATGACAGTAATGACACATGAAAGGTGCAAAACAAGTCAGCCCTTCAGAGGAATGAAGGTATGCTGTGGGGTTTTCACGATCTGTTAATGAGCAAAACCTGTTGTTGAGGTTGGAGACCAGTTTTGCCACTGAGTGCTATGAAAGAAATGTTCCCCAAGACAGGAAACACACTTCTCTCGAGAGCCTTTTCAGTCACGTCGGGCCTTCAGACGACGTCCGCCTGCCCGTCTCATCCGGCCCGGCTATGGAGCACAAACAGTGCAGCACCCTCTTCCTGTCACTGGCTTTGATTTTAGACATCGTCGGCCTGATCCTCCTCTTGATTGGGATCTTTGCGCCGCTGAGTTTCTGGGACTTTTTTGTGCTATCTGGACCTTTGCTGATCTTCCTGAGTCTGATCTTCTGGATATTCTGGTACATAGCAGACCTCACCGTGTCTGAGGAGGAGCTCAACCTACCCAAACAAGACATACTGTGACTGCAGAGTGAGTGAAGCTGGACTGAGTTGTGTCTGGTTGAGATGCTGGAGTCTTTCCAGCTGATCACACAAGGAGGGGATGAGCTGGTCCAACTGAACTGATTCTGTGGTTCTGTGAAGTTTTACTGCAATGAAGGATGTGTGCTAAATCCAAATCCAGGAAGGACCCAGAGCACCTTTTACTAATCCCAGGAGATAAAGAAATCTCTATTCCACCCTTTGACTTCAGGCTAAAAACAGCTTTTCGGCACACACTGGGCAGCAGTGATTCCCTGGACTTTGATTGTGTGGAAATCATATTTTACAGCACTTTCTTTGTGTCAGGGTGATACATTGTGCCTTATTTATGTCATTGTTATTATCCATATATATTGTGAATTTATATTTCAACATGACTTTGCACATTTATGTAAGCATTTGAAACCAGTAACTAAACATGCTCTGAGATGACTGGTGTGTGTTCTTTGTGGAGCTGCTCCTCAAACTGGCCAAACTGGCACTATGGGTTTTAGTAAGAGCCAACCAGCGTAAATGCTGTCCCACAAAGAAACGAGTGGATGCAAAGAGGCCAGAAACATGAAACAATGACACTCCAGAAACTCATTTAAAGTAGTTTACCTTGGTTTAAAAAAAAATAAGCACAGCCTGAACACTAGATTCAGTTTATGTTCCACAGCAGTCACTAAAGGGAGTGAAACTAATACTGTTCTCCACACCCAATTCTTCCCAGCCTTAATCAGCACTCAAGGCGCCATTAGCTCCCTCAGACATGCGAAGTGTTATTAATGTGTCCATTTGGTTCCTGCCCCTGAGAGAGGAAATGGAGAAGCTGCGTAATGGGTCTCTCTCTCTCTCTGGAAAGAGATGGAAACCCTCCTGCTCAGCTCCTCCTCTCCCCGGGGACGCCGCCTTCTCTGTTATGCTAAAATCCTAAAGTTGACTAGATCATATATGTTGCTACAATCTTAATCACAGCTGTACATAATACAATCAATAATAGCATTTCCCATGTGACATGCAGTTTATGAGTGGCAATAATGGGGCGATAACACTCAAATTTCAGTCCTGGTTGGTTAGTACAATATGCTAAAGAATGCAGCGCTTCAGAGAAGTGTGTGTGGTTTTAAAGAGCTTTGTCCAATGTTTTATAGCCATTAGCAGCTGCTGCGCTTCCTGCAGTGGAAACCGAGCTGACTAACGCTGTGGAGAGTCTAATGAACAGATCAGGAAGGAGTAAATAATCTTGGATCCATAAATCATGAATTGTGACCTAATGTTTCTATCATGAGAACTATCTATTACTGGAAATGTCTTTTGTGTATGAATGTATTATTAAGACAAACATCAGCCCATTAGAAAGTTTATTTTGATATTTTGCACTCTATGGATGCTGTTATTAATAAGCAGATAAATGTTTGTGTTGGCTGTGGGCGGACAAATCTTTCTTCTGGGAGGTGATGAAGTGATCATAATGTGTTTATTATTCTACCTCTTCAGACTAAAAGCTTAAAATGGCTGTTGACTTTATGATGTCATCATTTCAGCACTGGGGAAGGTGTGTGTCTCCCTCTAGTGGCCGGTATATGTTACTGGTTACTGTGAGTGATTAGTCTGAGAATTTTCACACAAAATAGAAAACAGAAGAAAATAAAAGCACAAGATCTCATTTTAGGTGAGGATGGGACAGCGGACGGATGTGAGTGCAGTGAGTTTGAGGAAGTGGCCTGCTATTCTCTTCAAATACTCAGACTGTCTGCTGAAAGTTATGCTCTTGTTCATGAGGTGATACACAACCTACAAATACATGTAACTAAAGCAATGGCATTACTAACACTTATCCAGTTATTACCCTGAAAAAAGGTGTAGATTTACATTAACTATACTGTCCAATTATATTTTTTCAAGTTACAGTCAATTACTGTTTAATTTTATTTAATCAGCTTACAATTATCCATCCATCCATTTATCCATCATCTATCTATCCATCCATCAATCATCCAGCCAGCCAGCCAGCCAGCCAGCCATCCATCCATTTATCCATTGTCCATTTATCTATCCATCCATCCATCATCCATCCATCTGTTTATCCATCCATCCATCCATCCATTTATCCATCATCTATCTATCCATCCATCCATCATCCAGCCAGCCCAGCCAGCCAGCCAGCCAGCTATCCATCCATTTATCCATTTATCCATTGTCCATTTATCTATCCATCCATCCATCATCCAGCCATCTGTTTATCCATCCATCCATCCATCCATCCATTTATCCATCATCTATCTATCCATCCATCCATCATCCAGCCAGCCAGCCAGCCAGCTATCCATCCATTTATCCATTTATCCATTGTCCATTTATCTATCCATCCATCCATCCATCCATCCATCTGTTTATCCATCCATCTATACATCCATCCATTTATCCATCTATTGCCCATCCATCCATTTATCCATCCATCCATCAATCTATCATCCATCCATCCAGCTATTTATCCTACCATCCTTCATTCATCCCTCATTCATCGATCCATTTATCCATCCATCCATCCATCCATTTATCTATCATCTATCCATCCATTCATCCATCTATCACCCATCCATCCATTTATCCATCCATTTATCCAGCCAGCCAGCCAGCCAGCCAACCACCCATCCATTTTCTTCCACTTATCCTTAAAACATTTTGGATTTCCAAATGTGGGGAGGGGGAAGTCAGCTTACACTCACCGGACACTTTATTAGGTATACCGTGCTAGCAGCGGGTTGGACCCCCTTTACTTTCTGAACTGCCATAATTCTTCATGGCACCAATTCAACAAGGTGCTGGAAACATTCCTCAAAGATTTTGGCCCGTACTGACATGACAGCATAACACAATTGCTGCAGATGTCAATTGTTCTATTTTAGTGAGCCCATGCTAATTGTAGCTTCACTTTCTTAGCTGTTCTTAGCTGCCAGGAGCAGCACCCGGTGTGGTCTTCTGCTGCTGTAGCCCATCTACTTCAAGCTTTGATGCACTACATGTTCGGAGATGCTCTTCTGCATACTTTGAATGTAGCGAGGGGTTATTTCAAGATTCAAGTGAGAGCCTAACAAACCATCTAAAGCGGCGGTTTTCAAAGTGTGAGGCGCGCCTCCCCTAGGGGGCGCCAGAGCACTTTAGGGGAGGCGCGGTGCGAGGGAAAAAATAAACCGGGAAAAGAAGCTATCTGCTTGCTGTCTACTGATGTGAGAGAAAGAATGGACAAATTTTTAGTAGAGAAAAAGGCAGGGGAGACAAGCTCTGGCATAAGTAGAAAAATGAAAAAAGGGCGTATTTGCCATACAAAGGCACTGATAAAATAATTAAAATGGGAGGAAATGTTTTAAAATGTTCATGCGTTAAATTTCATTCAGATAAAGTGTCGTTTTAAAAGATGAGATGGTTCTAAAATAAAAGCAATTAGAAAGTGTTTTGTAGTGGCATTTGTTTGTGTGTGGGTTGATTATTAGGGGGGGGGGGGGGGGCCGCAGCAGGCATTGTGCTCCTTGGAGGGGGGCTCACCCTTTCATACTTTGAAAACCCCTGATCTAAAGTATTCTACAGTAACACAGTAAGGTAGTATTCTGTAGAACACAGTGGATATTGCACAGGTAATGAAGTGTATATTGCACATGTAGATTAGCAGATATTGCACCAATGAGTGTTATTTGAAAGAGAAAATATTGCACAATGGATTTCTTTTTTTTTTGCATTTTTTGCCACAGCGGCTTTTATGGGCAGTGGAGAGAGACAGGAAATGGGGTAAAGATATAGGGGAAGACACAGGAGCAACTTGGCGACGGGCCAGGACTTGAACCCGCACCGCCCGCACCGCAACGCAGCATATGTATGTGGTTGCCGGCTTCACCACTAAGTCACCCAGGCGCCCTGCACAATAGATTTTAGTTGTATAAAAACAGCAGCACAGTGGTTTGATTGTAAACAGCCCTTTACTCTGAGTTAAGGGACTCCATCATTCTGACTGTGGCAGGAAAGAAGCTTTTATGGAGTCCTGTGTGCGATGACACTGTCTGCTCTACTTTTCCTCAGGCTGTATGCTCTGTGTTTGGGCTGAGAATAAAGTGGGCAGGGTGATGTGTGGCTCTGATGTGCTTTGCCTTCTTTTCGCATTGTTGCGTATAAATTGTGTCCGTAGATGGAAGTTGAGTTCTGATAATTTTTTCAGCAGTTTTTACGACTCTCTGGAGAACCTTGCTTTCTGTCTGAGTGGTGTTGCCAGGCTACACTGAGACACCAGTGGTGAGGATGCTTTCTGCAGATCAGATGACACACGAAGGCCGGGGAACTTGTGGCTCTCCACTCTCACCACTTCAGTCCCCCTGATGGTGTGTGGGTGTAGCTGAGGGGCTTTCTTCCTGAAGTCGATGGTGATTTCTCTTCTCTTCTATATCACAGATAAGCTCATTCTCCTCTGCATAGGCAAGTATGTTGTCAACCATCACCCTGTATCTGGTTTCGTTCCCACCCTTGATGAGGTCCAGGATGGTCGTGTCATCAGCGTATTCAGTGATGACCATGCTGTCCATGATGGATGCACAGTTGTGGGTGTATAGGGTGAAAAGTTTGGGGCTGAGTCAGCAGCCCTGTGGTGGGTGATCCAATGCTGATTGTGAACTCAGCGGAGACCCTCCCATCCTGTGCCCTTAGAACTCCACTCACTGGATATTTCTCAGACCATTCTCTGTAAACCCGAGAGGTGGTTGTGGAATTCCCAATAGGTCAGCAGTTTCTGAAATACTCAGACCTCAAAAACACTCAAACATGCTACATTCAAAGTCACTTAAATGATCTTTCTTTCCCATTCTGATATTCAGTTTGAACTTCACCTGGTCGTCTACATGCCTAAATATCCCGAGTTGCTGTCATCTGATTGACTGATTAGATATTTATGTTAAACAGGTGTACTCACGTAGTAGCCATTATCATTTTCATTATCATTTTTATTTCATTTCTACTTGCTTTATCTTATTTTAAAAATATTTTTTATGTTCACTGAATTTTCATTTTAATAATTGTTTCATTTTATTTCTACTCCTTTGATTGGTTTTAACCAAGAAGCAATAAAAAAACCTGCAGTTCCTCTTTTTGCCACTTGAGGCTTCAAAAGTGAGTCAGTCCGCACAGACTCTCACATTAAAATACGAAACTTTACCACAGAAATAAACATGTTTGCAGCCTGATATATAACACTTGTCCTTTATGGATTGGCTAATCTTCATAAAATCTGCAGGGATTTGCATCATGGATGTGCAATTTTTTATAACTCATATGTGAATACTGGAGTTAACCCTCAATTATATTATCTGCATCTGCAAATTCATTAGGATTCAAGTGATGTACATTTCATCATGAGAGACAGTGAGTGCGAGGGTCCGTGGTGATGTCCGCATGCCTGCCAATGTTTTGTGACTGCGCAGACTCATCTGTGGAGACTTTACATTACAACCCACCAACTACACATGCATCCCAGGTGGTGGACTTTGAGTAGACCTTAGAGAAGTAGTACAAGAAAGGCTACTTGGCCCTGTGTCTCCAACTGTCTGTGCCTGCAACAGTAACAATAATCAAGCTTCATACTTCTTTGAAGTCTGCTTGAAGTCAGCCGCCTGGGTGCATGCACAGTTGGTGCATTGTAATGTACGTCTCAGTCGCGCAAAGAAACAGGCAAGAACATGAAATTTAGGTGTGAGTGTTTTCACAGCTGCCATCTTGTTTTTTGTTTTTTTAACAGGAAGTGAGGAGCGAGGGGTGGATCTGATTGTGGATCTGATGCTGACTGCACTGGCAGTTCTGACTCACTGCAGTCATTTACCATAACAGATTTTTTTTTTTTTGGACAGTCGTTTTATTTTCTTTTTCAGAGACAATTGGTCAGATTGACGTGATCCAGGAGCCGGTGCAGGCCGTATTTTATGTATGAGCTGCATAGTTCTGTAACTTCAACGGTAGCTCAGATTTTGAACTGCACATTTTGTTTCCAGTTGGAATCAAATGCACTATATATAAATAAAGTTTTGCTTACGTACTTGCTGATCATTTATCAAAGCTGCTCAGCATTAGAATCATATGTGGTGTATAAAGGCTGATTTACTTCTTTTTATCATATTTTTTGTCTTTATCAAACTGGTTTCAGCATGTTGCTTTTGGCAGCCTTTTGTCATTCATAAAATTAGCAAACCTCATAAAGGGGTGAGAGGAGGGATAGCAGATATATTAGGTAAATGATGTTGTATATGGAGCTGCCAGGCAGGAGGAAAAGAGGAGGTTTGTGGATGTAGTGACAGAGGACATGACAGAGACAGTTGGTGTGACAGTAGAGGATGTAGGGATAGAGTGAGCTGGAGGCAGATGATCTACTGTAGCAATATTAAGATCAGGGGGTGAGGGTAAAAAGATATATTGCAAGATCCCCACCAAAAATTAAACAAAGCATCAGAAAAATAAAGTGTAAATGCAGGCTTACAGTGCCAGTTAGACCTACACTTTAAAACGGATCTTCCAGCAGCAGTTTATTAAGTTCCTCCAGGAACTTTTCCTCTAAATTGTGTTAAAGGTTCCTCAAAGAACCCCCAAAGTGAGGAAGGTTCCTTGAATACTCCCAGAGTTTCTTTGAGGCTCTCCTGAGTCTAAGAGAGTATTGATCTTCTGTGATATGTGATCAAGGACTAAAAGATTAGAATCTTTAGCAGTGCATGAAGGTGGATTTACAAGCTTTTTCTCTTCTTTTCTTTCATAACCTGTTGTCTTCACGTTCACTTAAACCACTGCAGATTCCAGCACTTAAGCTTTCCAGCTGTCAACACTCTGGTGTCTGTGTATTCAAGCCATTGTTATGTTAACTAACCTTGGCTTTACCTCCTGAATGCACCCACAGCCTGTTAACACCTGATTATCACTTTGCAGCTGATCAGAGGTGTTATCTTCTGATGGAGGGCATTCACTGGTCGCGTGCGCGCCTGTGCCAGGCAGTGTTTACAAACAAGTGGCACGCAGATGGCGGGGTCAGTCACCTGCAGACACGGGCCTGCGCACAGGTAAGGCACAGCAGCCACAGCGAGGTAACATGAGGCAGGTCTGTCTGCCTGTGAAGACTGGAAGATCTGTTTGTACTGATTACCGAGGGTAACGATGATCATTTAAAAATATATCTAACCTCATATTACAAAGTAACAAGATGCTGCAAAGGGAGCGATGCGCAAAACCATGCGTGGATTCTGTAGTGGAGGAGGAAGTGCACCATGCATGGTGGCTTTGCCTGCTGCGCCGCACAGACTGCGCACAGCCAAAACTTGCAAACTCCCCCAATATAAGCGGAGGATTCTCGCTTTGAATCCTCGATTAGGCGGTGATATCGATGTATAATCGCAGATTACAGATAATCTTTAGCGGTGTGATGACTGCGGCCGATTGCACGTGCAAACCCATCGATCCGCTCCTTTGCTCTTTCGTCACACCGTAGCTTGCGTTTCTCCACCCAGCATATGCGCGTATTACTACCCCCCAACCGACCTTGAATCTCTCCTCGGATTAATTCTCGCGTCTGATTGGTCAGAGACGCGGAACCGCACGAGCTTCCCTGATTGTGACTGGCTGCGAGCACCGTCAGTAAACCCATATCCTCTCCGTGCTCGGTTTGGTTGGATTTCTGTGCTACCCTTTCTCTCGGCGGTGGGTCGGAGCCGCTGTCCCTGGCCTCGCATGTTCCCCTTTAGATTCCTGTTTTGAATTTGATACCCCTCTGTTAGTTTTGCTTTATTTACACGCGCCTCCGAAGGACCACAGTCGGGCGTCCCTACCCCGGTGCTTTAGTTCCTCCCCAGTATTTTGGCGTTTAGAGACTTTAACCCGAACATGGCTGTGGTGAGCGGATCGTCTGGGCCGGTTGCCCGGCTCGAGGGCCGTGAATTCGAATACATGATGAAAAAGCGCTCGGTGACCATCGGCCGGAACTCATCGCAGGGCTCCGTGGACGTGAGCATGGGCCACTCCAGCTTCATCTCGCGAAGGCATCTGGAGATAGTCACCGACGACGGCACCGGAGATTTCTACCTGAAATGCCTGGGCAAAAACGGGGTGTTTGTAGACGGAGTGTTCCTCAGACGGGGCGCCCCTCCTCTGCAGCTACCACGAATGTAAGTTGCCCCCCCTCAGTGTACATGTGGACTCCATCTCCAGTAGCCAGGCGGCTAAAGTTAACAACACTGGTTTTATATAGGCTAGCGGTGGAGTCGAGAGCACCACGTGTTTTAGCATGTTAGCAAGAACCCCGCATCCTGTTCCCAAAGCCATTTTCTTTGTTGACATTCTTGTTAGCAGCAGTTATTCAGCCGCCTGCCTTCCTGCCACATTTCACCCACAGTCAGCTAGTTCATTTAGTTAGCTGAAAGTAACTAACTTAACTCGTAGCTACAGGGACGCTGTTGTTGACATTGACTAGTGGTGTTTTTTTTTTTTTGTTTTTTTTCTCTCTATCACGTGGACATCCTTAAGCGAGAAATGCGTTCTCGTGATACTGTAAACATCCGTCATTTTGGCCATGTCAACACGCTGGATAGCAGTTAGCTGTAGCCTCCCTCCCTGCTCGACCCCTGAACGTAAACAAACCTGCGTCCCCGCCCTGTCTGCTTCCAGCGGCGCAACCTGCGGGACCTTTGACCTCTATCCGCATACTTCGAGGTCATGCCAGCTGTGTATGCCATCTATGGCAATAATCAGCAACCTTTGTAGCCTGCATGTCACCATTGTATGGCTGTATTGTTAGGACTGATGGCCATGAGCTGTTGTGAAATATTTTGTCTGAAATTTGTCCCCCACAAAGGAAGCTACAGGTCTGCCTGGTACTTCAGTTGTTTTGTTCCACTAAATACCCGTGTGAATGTAGGCCATGTTTGTATGCATAAAGTTGCAGGTAAAATTTCAAACAGACATTAATGTCCAGGCTACTTTACAGGTGTGTAGTAGGGAAATTGACTTGTTTTTTTGTTTGTTTGTTTTTCTTTCAGGGCTGATATAAATTAAGCAAGAAAATTGATAACCGGTATAAGGAACCAATGTATGTTTACAGTAAAAAAAACAAAACAAAAAACACTTATAAATAAAATGACTTCCTTTCAATCAAATTGTTATATATTGACATATTATGGCTGACTAGCCTGTTAATCAGTTTTAGCCTAGCCTTAACAGAGTTAATTATTCTGGATTTTAGCACGACGGGGAAACTGTCACCAGTGAAATGGAGCACAGTCATGGAGCTGCAGGTGCCGCATAGAGAATTGTGGTGTTCGTTGCAGCTTCATCGATATCTGCTGCCTTACCTTTGAAGCGCAGCTCTGCTAACTCACCAGAGCTGCTTCAGACTGAGAATATGTGACTCTGGGATCAGGGCTCATACTTTTTAGTCGTGACATGCACTCACCCTGACAGTTCTGTTGGTGGGACATCGGTCTAGACCAGCATGGTGACAATCATCTGGAAAAATGCCAAATATTAGTCACGATTTTCGGCCAGGCCGATAAATAAGCCCTTCACCAATTCACCATACCATTTGGTTATTAATTCATTTGTAGCCAGCTTTGATAATCAGGCTAATCTGTTTTCCTCACATGATAATTTATTTTATATCTTTACAGATTTTATTTTTGGTAATTGTTTTTCTGTCCAAATCCAGAGATTTTCAATCTATTTGAAGCCATCCCCACAAACCAAACAGCTGAGTAATCAGCATTTTAGTCACTAATGGAAACTCATCTTTGTTGTAGCTCTAAAATTGATGAGAACTATCTTCTCTGAGCCTCTTAAATGTGAATATTTGTTGCTGGACTTTTTTTTTCTTCTGTAAAATCTGCGTAAATCTTGTTTTATCTGAAAAATTGTTACATTCATGTTCTGGAAAATGATAAAGGATGGTTTTCACTCCTCAGTGATTGATGTGATAAAATGCAGTTGTTGCTCAGTGTAATTAAAACCTGGATTATTGTGATCAAGGTTATTGTAGTCGAATCAAACTTAACTAAAATCTAAAACTAGATGTGAGCAAATTTTTAACTGTAAGAAAATAAAACCTAAACTTTTTGAAAAATTAACTGAATTTTGTATACTAGGAAAATAAATGTAAATATCTTTAGTTTTATAATTTGTAAGTTTGGAGACAATTGTTATAGCCTGCCCGATGAGGTTTTGATGGACGTGTTTTTTCAAACTTTGGATGTCTACACGACTGTGAGGCAACTGCCTTCGAAATCTGCTGTTTGTTATTGTAGTTCTTATTCTGATTTTCCTAAATCTCACCTCTGCCAAATGCCGTCTGTATTTCAATCATTAAAAACTAAAACTAATAAATCAAAACTAAAACTAATTTTTTAAACAAAACCTGAACTGATGAGTAAACCCACCCTAACTGAAACTAAACTGTAAAAAAGTATCCAAATGAAATAAAAACGAATAAGAAATATGAAACTAAAGTAACTCTTAAGTGTGATTTATTTTAGTGTGTAATTTCAGCCGCGTAAGAAGCAGAAAAAGATACAAAAATTCCCGTTAGCAGAAAGTGAAGAGCAAACCATTTGTGTCTGATTCCATTTAAAAAAAAAATTTTTTTTAAAAATGCTTGTTTACGTTTTGCCGGGAACACCGTTATCTGGATTTAAGCGTACCAGAAAGTGTTTACAGTTTATCCACTGCAGTACCTGCAGTGTAGACGAGCCAATGAGCTTCTGCCAGCTCTGGTCAGACTTTGCACCTGTTCTCTGCTATTGTGCAACACCTCAATATGAAACCACTCTTTTACACAACAAGACAACTTGTTGTGACTTGATGCAATTTCTAAATTGTCCTTTTGCAGAAATGGCACGAGTCTGAAAGCTGATGAGTTCTTCTGCGCTGCACTCCTGCCACATCATACATAGATCAGTGTATTGCCATATGTAAGCACAACAAGGAACAAGGAAGGAACAGCAGGAGTGTCGGATTCTCATATTGATCAGGCCAACTGTCAGAAACGAGCTTTTAATCAGCTTAATGACGTGGACTTCCGTGAGTAGGGCCCAACCCAGCTCACGGTCATGTGCTTTAAGTAATCGTGTGAGAGAAGACCCTCAGAGGAGCCACGCTGCCCACGATAGACGGGTGTAGCTGAGGAAGCAGATTGACAGCATGGGAGGACTCATAGAGGCGTTGCTCGGGGGGGGGGGGGGGGGGGGGGGGGGGGGGGGGGGGGGGGGGGGGGGGGGGGGGGGGGGGGGGGGGGGGGGGGGGGGGGGGGGGGGGGGGGGGGGGGGGGGGGGGGGGGGGGGGGGGGGGGGGGGGGGGGGGGGGGGGGGGGGGGGGGGGGGGGGGGGGGGGGGGGGGGGGGGGGGGGGGGGGGGGGGGGGGGGGGGGGGGGGGGGGGGGGGGGGGGGGGGGGGGGGGGGGGGGGGGGGGGGGGGGGGTGGGGGGGGGGGGGGGGGGGGGGGGGGGGGGGGGGGGGGGGGGGGGGGGGGCAGGTCGGTTGTATTCCAGGGATTCCTTTTTGGTGATGTAACAGAGCGAACAAAAAAGCAACAGCCTTCCTTCCCCGTCCTCCCTCCCCTTCCCTGTCCTCTCCCACACCCCAAAACTCACTCCCAAGTTGCTGCTCTTCCTGTCTTCCTTTGTTTACATTCTTTTTTAGCGGGCTGGGTGGGGGTGAACATCAAGCGAAAGTTTTCAGTCAAACGGGCTTTCTTTGTTGCCGTCCTCGCAGCTTAGCAGCGTAGCAACGTGCGTTTGGAGTTTAGGCCTCATTGTTCACACGAGGGGAAAATAATAAAAAGGCTTCTGTGATTGCATGCAGGAGGGGGATGTTTGATACCGTAAACAGCTTTCCCTTCAATGAGCCTCATTCAGACAGGGAAAATGGATATTAGAGGAACTGAGGAGGTTAGCGCTTGTTACTTGAAAACAGTGTGAGTTTTGTTAACTCTGCAATTAGACTGGGTCTAATTTCTATTTTAAAACAAGGCCGAAATGTACATTTTTCTAATCTCTTAATTTAGTCACAAGCAGAAATTAGAAAATGACAGGCTGTTCTGCTTGAAAATGAGGTTTTTCACTCATTGGATGAGAGGTGTGGTAGGTTAAAGACCACCAGCCAAGTACAATGCTTTTTTTTTTTTTTTTTTTCTTTAACCAGCCAATGTGATAAATTACCTTCTTCTTTTCCAGTAGATTTCACTGAGATAATAAAACCCTGTTTTGAATACAAACATAAAATTGTGAACACACAGTATTCACTGTCACTTCTGTGCCTCTGATTGGCTGCAGTTTCTGGTAAATGACATGTAATTGTTAAATTCTCTCAGCATAGTTTTTTTTTTTTGTTAGTTTGTGGTCTGCCTCCTTTTTAATAATTAAAGAGAAGCCGTTACCACAATTTGGAACAATATATTTTTTATTTTTGGTCTCTCCAAGAGTAGCTTGCTATTCACCACAGTTTATACCGGGATTGATTCATCCTCTGTCTGAAATGAGCACTTTAAACCCTACTTCCTTCTCCCTGCAAGCCAGCTTTCTTCAGATTGGCTGCCCCTTGGAAGCAAAAAAAACCCCATTGGAGCTCTGTGTGTATAATGACGGGAAAAAAAACTTTAATGGTTCCACTTTAACTTGTAAAGCACCATTGCTGAATCCCACAACCCCAGTGTGGAAGTGTCCACCCCTGTGTCAAATCTAACCACATGTTGCTGGTTTTTCCACCACCGCACATTTGAAGTCGTGTACCCGCGATCATTAAACGCGTACACCTGGCTGCTCATTTCGAGGCTGCGAGGCATCCTTTGCTTTGCTTTGGCCCAGCAGAACCCCAAAAATACTCATTGAAATGGAAGAAAAATACAAATATTTGCTAAATAAACTAGTGACATTGTATCTTGCATAACCCTAGAAAGCTAATGATTTTCACCCATGTGAGAGTGAGTGTTGCTAAACTCACGCTGGTGTTCTAGGGTTTAAAAATGCAGCAATTATCAAAACGTTGCCTGCTATAGTACTAAGTAATCATGACTGTTGATTAACCAGCTGATTAATGGCCTACCTGTGCAGTAGACAAAGCAGAACATTTATTATATGTCAGTATAGGCTGTATTCTTTGACAGCAGGATGGCATTCAGGGAAGATGATAAGGAGCCACATTATTACTGATTATTACTGATATATTTAGATTTCATTGTTCCCATCCTGTCAGCTGCTGCTTGCTAAAAGCATCTGATGTTTATTTAAGGATTTTCCATATCTTTAACACATCTACCGAGAAGGCGCAACCCTTCCTGTAAGGGTGCACACATAATGAAAGTGCCTCCCCTAACCAGCCCGGCTCCAAAAAGTGTTCCAGTCCTCCTCCTGTTAGCGACAAAGCTAATTTGAGATGTAGGTGTCGAGGATAGGGTTCTCTCAGCAGATGCCAGCTCCGTGAGGGCCCGGCAGAAAAAAACCTGCTGTGCCTGGCAGTCTTCAACTAAGTGAAAACCAATGTGTGCCTGCACAGTCTCCAGGGTGTCAGGCAGCCATTTAGAAGAGTTCTTTATAATCAGACTGTGACTGTCGCAGACCTCCCTCCACTTTTTCCCTTCATCTCCTCATGTATGCAGCTATGAAGCTTGCTGTCAAATCCAGAATCATTTGATTTAAAACATCCTCTTTAAAACTTGCTTATTTTCTGTCTGCAAGGCCCTCAGATTTGTGAGTCTATTTTGTTGTAGTTTTTTGTTCTCTTTTATTATAAGTGGTTGCACCAGCAGGGCTTATGCAGCGGTCATAGCTTTGTGTTTAAGTTTGGATTAATGGTTACTAACTGCCACATTTTATGCAAACCAAAACAAAGCAGGTTAATCCTCTGCAACAGCATCAACAGTTAATTAGCTGCCAGGCAGACAGGTTATTAAAATAATAATTGCTTTTTTTTTTTTTTCCCTTTTCCTTGCTTATGAGATCTTACCACTTTTTCCTTACATTGTTTAAGAATAAGGGCTGCCTCTGTCTGATTAATGGCCTGTTTATTTCCTGCATCCAGTGTATTCTCATGCTAACTACAAAGCCCTCTTAATTCCCCTAGTTTTCGGTTTCCATGTTGGTGAAATTGTCTTTTATTTTTCTTTTGATCCGCCATAGTTACCACAAATCAGAAATGAGAAATTTTTGAGGCAGCAGCCAGTTGTTTGGTGAAACTGAAGTCATGCTGAGCTTCGGTGCAGCCTGGCAGTTCATCCACTGACTGAAACAACCTGTTTTAGCTCGCAGTTCTCAGTGGCTTTAAAACAACTTTCTTCTGGTGCCTCTCTCAAACAAAAGATTTCAACAGTTGGGTGGGTGCTGTGCTCACAGCCAGAGCTGTGTCTTAAATGACCATATTAGGAATATCCCCTCTCACTGACATCATATGGAGACAAGAGTAGAAAACTGTGTGAAACTGAGCATTTTAGAGCAGTTTTTGTCCCATAAGGATTTCTTGAGACTTGGTAATGAGCAGTTGGTGCAACTTGCTCCTTGATAACAAATGGATAAGTGAAGGTGAAAGATGGGACAAAAACAGAGCCAGAGATTAATAACTGATTAAATGCAGAGTGAAAATGAAATACTGAGTACATCATGGGAACCCCCCCAGCAGACTAGGCCTATAGCAGTGTAACTAAGGGAGGGTTCAGGGTCACCTGATCCAGCCCTAACTATAGGCTTGATCAAAAAGGAAAGCTTTAAGCATAATCTTAAAAATAGAGAGGGTGTCTGTCTCCTGAATCCAAGCTGGGAGCTGGTTCCACAGAAGAGGGGCCTGAAAGCTGAAGGCTCTGCCTCCCATTCTACTCTTACGTATCCGAGAACCACAAGTAAGCCAGCAGTCTGAGAGCGAAGTGCTCTGTTGGGGTGATATGGTACTATGAGGTCTTTGAGATAAGATGGGGCCTGATTATTCAAGACCTTGTATGCAAGAAGAAGGATTTTAAATTCTATTCTGTATTAAACAGGAGCCAATGAGAGAAGCCAATATGGGAGAAATCTGCTCTCTCTTTCTAGTCCCTGTCAGTACTCTAGCTGCAGCATTTTGGATCAGCTGAAGGCTTTTCAGGGAGCTTTCAGGACAGCCTGATTAGAAGTAATAAATGCATGAACTAGTTTTTCAGCATCACTCTGAGACAGGATGTTTCTTATTTTAGAATATTGTTCTAATGCAAGAAAGCAGTATTACATATTTGCTAAAATTAATGTGTGGTTAAAATGTGTAATCTAAAGCTCTTCGAGTGGTCAGTAAGACAAAGAAAAACACTGTATAAACATGAGTGCATTCATCAGGGCTGCATCTATCTATTTATTTTAGTAACTGAGTATTCTATAGATTATTCCATCAAGTAATTGAGTAATCGTATAAGAATATTTTTGTCATATTAATGAGCAATAATAATATTCAAAAGGGAAACACGGGTCTTTTAAAATGAAGATTAACAGAGTTTGGCATTTTTCTATAATGATGTCAGGGCTGCACCTCTACCTGGTGACAAGTGGCTGCATAACATTCACAACCAGCACTTGGCATCAATTAAGATCTTAATAATTAGGTTAAATGATTAGTACGTCTGGTACCGACTGGTGACAACAGAGACGATTAGTCTAGTCGTGGACATCCCTACGATGGGAGCAGCTACAAAGTTCAACTTTTCCTCACACTGGACCTTTGCTCCAGCTCGCAGTGGAACGGTTCGCAGCCGAGTGTGAAGCGGCTGGCATGAGAATCAGCACCTCTAAGTCTGAGGCCATGGTCCTCAGCCGGAAAAGGGTGGAGTGCCATCTCCGGCTCAGGAACGAGTTCTTGCCTCAAGTGGAGGAGTTTAAGTATATCGGGGTCTTGTTCACGAGTGATGGGCGAAGGGAACAGGAGATCGACAGGCGGATCGGGGCTGCTTCTGCAGTGATGCGGACGCTGCACCGGTCCGTCGTGGTGAAGAGGGAGCTTAGCGTAAAAGCGAAGCTCTCGATTTACCGGTCGATCTATGTTCCTACCCTCACCTATGGTCACGAGCTTTGGGTAGTGACCGAAAGAATAAGATCGCGAATACAAGCGGCAGAAATGAGTTTCCTTCGAAGGGTGGCTGGCCTCTCCCTTAGAGATAAGGTGAGGAGTGCGGCCATCCGGGAGGGACTCAGAGTAGAGCCGCTGCTCCTCCACATCGAAAGGAGCCAGTTGAGGTGGCTCGGGCATCTGATTAGGTTCGCCTGGGCGCCTCCTGGGTGAGGTGTTCCGGGCATGTCCCACCGGGAAGAGGCCCCGTGGTAGACCCAGGACACGCTGGAGAGATTATGTATCTCGGCTGGCCTGGGAACGCCTTGGGGTCCCTCCGGATGAGCTGGAGGAGGTGGCTGGGGAGAGGGAAACTTGGGCTTCTCTGCTTAGGCTTCTGCCCCCGCGACCCGGCCCCGGATAAGCGGAAGAAAATGGATGGATGGATGGATGGACCTTTGCTTTGAACGTTGCTTCACGTTGCAGCTCGTTGTTCAGGTGGGCTGATGAAGCGCTCCCACAGCTGCTTCCCAGTAAAGGTTTTGATGGCAGCTACAGGAACAAGTGCTGCTGTTTTGGATGCTAGAAAAACATTTCCTTTCACTCCACCTGAACTCACCGTCTCAGTGACGGTGCCGCCTCTTTGCCCTTCACAGTGTGTGTGCAGACAAATCCACGTTACACTGTAACAGCACTGCTGTTGTCCTCTTGTAGAGGGGGCTGCTTAATGTTGTAATATTTTCTATTCACACATGTGCTCCCAGATACATTTCTATTGCAGGTCTATTTTTAGTCACAATTGTGGGTGAAACACTTACATACGTGGTTACAACTGATCGCTACAGAGTTGTGGTTTAACGAAATTTGAGTCGAGGATTTTTTGTAATCAAGGTATTCGAGTTCCTCAATGACTTGTTGCAACCCTACGTTACATTGCACTTGTTGCATTAAACCAGACAGCTCTATATTAAAACTCTGATTATGACATCCCAATCGTTTAGGTTGGTCAGAAATGAACTGGAACAAATGAAATACTTCATTATAAAACTGGGATGCAGTCTGCAGATGGTAATCCTGAACTGGATCAACACTAATTGAAGCAGATTGAACTGTTCCAATGTTGTAGCTGTTTCTGCTTTTCCTTAAAGTTGAGGGGACCGTTAAATAAAAACTGGCTAGAGAGCATAACTCTGATACTACAGTTTCTATAATAAAACTCAATGGAGTATTTTGTTGGACACTCCTAACACTTTCCAAAAACAGCAGATTACTCCTTGGTTGCTTGGTGTCATGATGTTCAGCATCACGAGGGATGGGCATTGATAAGAGTTCTCTCCCAGGTTTCTATGTGTGGATTAAAAAAATGTAGCTTAGGTGTGTAAAAGCTCCACTGCCCTGAGTCAGACACCATCGTTCGGCAGCGTTACGCCGGCTGTGTTGATGAAAGCAGTTGGCAGCATTTGATTGCGGTGGATTGGACGGTTCCCATCCCTTAATGCGATGTGCTAGTTCATACTTTTGCATTAATGAAGAGAACAGCAATAACCTAGTTTGCTAAGAGGAAAACGGAACATGCAGTAGATCTAACCTAGAATCAGATGCCACACTATGTTGAACACAGCCTCATTCGATGATGCAGCAACAAGGATTTCTGCATTTCCTCAGCCTGCTTCCGTGGAAGAAATCCCCCAATGTTTACATATTACATGTGCGTGGCGTAGCAGTCTTAAATGACTTCCGGAGCTATAACTGCTGGGGATTTTAATTAATAATTGCCCGTCCAATATTTATTTTTATGACGTGATTTTTATTTTATGAAGCTTTAGTGTGGCAGAACACCAGTATGCTCTAATCCCAACATTCCTAAAGCAGCCTTTCCCACATATATACTTTTACTTGGGTGTGTTGGGGAAGTCATTAGCATTTTTTATTTAACACATTTTTTTTTGACTGTCCCAGCAAATGAAGCAACCTACATCAGCACTGATTTATTAATAGACAATCTCTCGTCTCTTCTGCTGAAAGTTCACTCGCTGATATTCTCCCCTGGCTCACTGGCCAGGTTGCTATTATAGTCGTCCTCAGTATCGTTCAGCTGCTTTGAAAGACAGGATCTCATGTCTGTCAGTCTCGCTGTGTGGACAAAAGCATTGGGCCACACCTCTGAATCTTCAAATTCAGGTGTATAAAATCAAACATGTAGTCTGCCTTTACAAACATTTGTGAGAGAATGAGTCATTCTAAAGAGCAGGTGAGGTGAGTCGCCAACACTCTGACTCAAACCTCATGGCATTAACATCAGCACAAAAACTGTGTGCTGGGAGTTTCACGGCGTGGGTGTAATGTGCGGGTTTTAATGTTGAAACATTTGCCTGTTCTTACCTCAGATTCTGTTCAGTGATTGACCTCCAATCACAGCATCGCTGTCATTTCTTTAGTTTTGGTGGCGTTCTTTTCTCTTGCCTCCATCGAATTATTAGATTGCTGTATGCATGTGTGGGGAATTTGCAGGAATTTATTAAATTTTGCACAGTCCCTGCAGTCCCATTTAAATTAAAAAAAAAATAAAAAAAATCTGACCCTCATCGTTATGTTTGAAGTATTTCGTATTTTGCTTCCTCTTCTCTTGACTTTCATGGTGATATAAGTCAGCTAATTTTTTGTTTTATACCAATATGTAGGGAAAAGAAATTTTAAGTGTTGACATGGTGCTGAGGCTGTCATAGATTTAGCTCCACTGAGGCTACCACTCCCTCATCACAGCAGGTACACATCTCGGCATCATCCAGCCACTGCATCAGCATTTGGATTTAATTATCGAGGCAGAGAAGCTGTTCTATCTAGAGGTTTACGAGGTAGTATTCAGTCTACCTGTCTTCATTGCCAGCTGCTCAGTTTTTTTTGTTTTTGTCTGTTCTGTTTTGCAGGTGCACTTTCAGGTTCCCCAGCACAAATATCAAAATCACATTTACAGCCCTGTCCAGTGGGAAGAAAGTGAAGCGCGAGGCGCCAGAGTCCCCAGTGAAACCAGTACAGCCCCAGATCTCCCCGCTGACCATCAACATTCCAGAAAACATCGCTCACCTAATGAGCCCTCTGCCATCGCCTACCGGCACCATTAGGTATTCACTGCTGGAAATTATGTATTCAGCTATAGATGGTGTGATTGAGGACTGAACAGCTTTTTATAAATTGTTTAAATATGCTAATTATAATCCGCCTTACAGGTGAAGGTTGGTTATTTTAACCAAAGTGCGTCTTGCATAGAGATTTAGGTGTAAGAGAGAGACGTGTTAATAAGAGAGCAACAGCAAAGATGGTGTTAGTAATGAAAATGTTTAGTGTTTGCATTTTTTAAAAACACATTACAAAGTGCTTCACAGGTTGGATGAAAACGTGCGTCAAAGATGTGTCCACATCCCTGCAGGCAACACACAACATGTGGTCTACATTTGTTGCATGAATTTGATGATGAAGTTAACATCACTCAGACCTGAGCAGACCCTTGCATCCTCATGGAGGCAGAATTATAACACTGGCATAAGCCTGCGTCCGGCCACTGTATGTACCTTTACATCACAGCTAATGTAAAGGATGAGCTTAAACTCATCCTTTACATTAAGCCTGATTTTTCACACTGTTTCATTAGACTTGATTAAGGTTTTAAAGCTGTGTCGCTTTAGGCCTGATTGTGGCTCCTAAGCGATTGCAGTGTTTCCAGGCGATCTGGAGGGTAGGGAGATTAGCTTAGATGTCATCCAAAAGCGTTCCACTGCAGATGAGCTGAGTCGCTGAATATAGCGACACTGAAAAATGTCCAATGCGTTATGTTTAGTCCAAACACAGTGTTGCTTTTTTATGCCATTCTTTAGTGTAAAATTTATTGACAGCTGGCTGTTTGGCTTGTTTTCCTTCCTGCAGTGCTGCTAATTCCTGCCCCTCTAGCCCTCGGGGTGCGGGCTCCTCAGGCTACAGGATGGGTGGTCGCATGGTCAGCTCTGCAGAGCTGCAGCTCATAATGACAACTCCCAACCTGAGAATGACAAAGAGGCCTCCGGAGGGGACAGTCCCAAGGTGAGAACCACCCCCGGTCCAAACTTCAGCCTTGGTTTGTGAATCAGTCCACATTTAATCACTTATTTTACTTAGTCTGATATTAATTCAGGCAAAGTAACTCATTCCTTGCGGCTCAGACCTTTCAGATTCTGCTTCTTTATTCATATAAAGCATGTTGAAAGAAACTTCCCACAGTAAACACAGCCTGCAGGTCACCTACCAATCAGAGGGTCGGTGGATTGCGCCCCAAGTTGAGCCCACAAAATGCAAAATATTATGAATGTTTACTGATTTGGCCAATGAGTGGTGCTTCATACTAAAATAGCTTGATGTATGTGCTCCTTTTCGTTAACCTTGTGGCATCTAAATGGTCTCTGGTTGGGCCTTGATTATTGGGTGCTTCTGACTGTAAAACCCACAATGCACAGTGCATGCCAGCCTGTTGCTACTGCAGGATGTCGGGGTGCCCCCACGGGATGAGCAGTTGAGACTTGAAGCCAGCAGCCAACTGTTGCAGGAGAGACCCTGAGCGATGCAGAGATAAAGGCAGCTGCTGGCAGCCATTAATAATTCTTTCACAGGTTCACCTATTAACACCCTGTGAATTTTTGACAGAATGTTAACAGGAACTGAAGTTAGTTTGTTGCCTGCAGCTGTTTCTAGAAGTCTTTCTCCTCGGTTTGTTAGATACTTATAGCATCAGGATTAGGAGCTCATGTATTTATATGCAAGGTGTTGACTTTCAGACGGGAGGCAAGTGTCTCATGAGGCTTGTTCCATCATCGTGTGAGGCTGTGGGGAACATCCATCTAAAAGTGACAGGTGTCCGACAGGGTCCTGTCACTTTGGGACTTATTTATTCCAAGTCTGAGAAGAGTTTAAGTTGGTTGATCTGTGCAGAAAGCTTGTTTCTGTGCACTGAATCTGCGTTCCTTGTCTCCACCCCACAGGATGACTCCAAACCTCCGTACTCCTATGCACAGCTGATAGTCCAGGCCATAACGCTGGCTCCGGACAAGCAGCTCACACTAAATGGAATTTACAATCACATCACAAAGAACTATCCTTACTACAGGACAGCAGACAAGGGCTGGCAGGTGCGTTTTTTGCCTCATTTTACAGGTCCCCCAGAAATGGTTGCGAACACGAGCTCAGTCACGATCACTGATAAATAACCTGAGACTGTCCTCTGTTGCAGAACTCGATCCGTCACAATCTGTCTCTGAACCGTTATTTCATCAAAGTGGCACGGTCGCAGGAGGAACCCGGCAAAGGTTCATTCTGGAGGATAGACCCATCCTCAGAGGCCAAGCTTATTGAGCAGGCCTTTAGGAAACGACGGCCCCGGGGCGTCCCCTGCTTCAGGACCCCCACACGGACCCCTCTCCTCCAGGTATGGCTTTGTCCCAGTCACATGTTTAATAGCACACATATTGGACATGATGTGAGTTTGTTCTTTCTTTCTCTCGCTATCATTCCAACATATCCTTCGGACTCTCAGGAGTGCCCCGGCATCTCCCAATCACTCAGGGGTGCTCTCTGCGCACTCCAGCGGTGTCCAGACCCCTGACAGCCTTTCACGAGAGGGCTCCCAGTTCCCCTGGAGCTGGAGACTTCTTCTGCTCCCACCCCAGTGTCCACCACAGCAGTCCAGCCCAAACTGGCAGTGATCAAGGAAGCACGCTTTGCACAAAACACAACAGGTGTGAGACGTCACTTTCTGCCACGCACACACCGTGCGACTGTCTCATCTTTTCTGTTTCTTGTACAATGTGTTAAAACTTACGTGCATGTTGATTCTCGCCATTCCAGGCTCGCCTGTTAACAACCAGCCGGTACTCATAGCAGTCCAGCGTCAGTTACCTCAAACCATCAAGCCAGTGACTTATACCATGGCCTCTCCAGTGAGCACCAGCACCTCCCCGCCTGCTGTCCAGACTGTCCACGTCCTGCAGCAAATCCCTGCAGGGTCCCTGAGCCCTGCCACGGTCATCGCCCAGCCAGCCACCATCATCAAGAGTGAGACGCAGGAGAATGGAGAGCACACAGAGGTCAAAGGTGAGTCGGGAGCATGGCATTGACTGCTTTCACTTATTAATCTTATTTATTCACTTATGAAAATGAGGAGTGTTCTGGCTCTGGTGTTTCTTGCAGAATGTAACTGTTAGTACGCAGCCAAGGGGGTTTATCCAGAGCCAAAAATGTACTGAGGGTTTCATCTACGAGCATTTTTCATATCAGCTGGTTAGAAATGGCACAAAAATGCATAGATTTCTGTTAGAGTAATACAGACCCACTCCCTCAAACATATTATATTGGCACCAGTATAAAAAAAATTTAAATTGTCCATTCCTAACCCTGCTTGAATTCCTCTTTTTATTGCAGCACATCCATAACACCATAATAGTACATGTAGCTCCTGATCATATGAAATAATTAATAATTTCCTCAAAAGCACACAAACATTAGCTGCAGTGTTGATAAGCCTTTCATTTCTTTCTTTATTCAAAAGAAGCAGCAGCATCAAAATGGACCAGATTTCTTTTACTTTATTTTTAGCTTTGGTGACATTTGTGTCAACTCACATGATCAAATGTGTCATGCTTATTAAAGTTAACTGAAACGTGCAGATTTAGGGGAAGCCCACCCCTCCCGCATTTGTCACAGCTGCATGAAGCTCACATCAGGTTGCACTGAAAACATTTCACTGTTTGTGTCTCAGCAGCATCAGATCAGTTACAGTTGGTTTGGTTGTTGGCCTGTCCCTCTCATAAACATCAGATTTATGATATTCCACCACTGAAGCCAGTGTTTGTTTGTGTTCCTCCTCCTCAGTCAAAGTAGAGACAGTTCCTACCATCGCCTCTATAGGTACCTCCAGTCGCATCATCCAGAGCTCCCAATCAGCCACGCCCCTGCAGACTGTTACCATAGTGCAGCAGGCCCCCATGGGTCAACACCAGCTGCCTGTTAAGGCCATCACACAGAATGGCACCCACAGCATCACCACTGCCATCCAGGGACCCTCCAGCTCAGGTGAGAGTCAGAAACCCTTTGCTTACTGATCATCTCAGGTGTACAGGTCTGACTGAGAGGACAGGAGCCACCTGCGGTTAAATGTTTGTTTGCAAGGGGCATCCAATCAGAATAAGGTTTGCTTTAGGGGAGTTGGAAGTGAGCTTGAAACGGCTTGTTTCAGAAAGGGTAATAAAACGAGCACTGTTTTGAACAAACCGCTCAAATTGAAGTTAAATACGAGATCCAGCAGCAACGTGCCGCCACAGTGAACATTTTTCTGCCTCCTCTGGATCTGAAAAAAGTCTTGTGTGTGCTGCAGTCGTGGCCGCTGATCCAAACCACACTCCCCACAGGCCTTCTGCTGCTAGATGTTATTGAGCCACAGTTAAACAGCTCCAACGTGAAGTGTTTCCTCTTTTTAACCCTTGTCTTCCTGCCTGTTTCAACACACAGTTTCAGCTGTGGCAAGCCCACTCCACTTGCTGGCGGCGCACGCCTCCGCTTCGGCCTCCCTCCCCACCAAGCGGCAGAACGGGGACCAGCCGGCCGAGCAACCGGAAGCCAAGCGCGGCAAGTCAGAAGAAGAGCCGGCCCCGGCCGCCACGCCAGACTCAGACTCATCGGCAGCTAACAACCAAGGCGGCCAACCCAACTAGTCCGTTTCACGCGTACCACCACCACCACCACCACTTTATCCCCCCCCCCCCCCCCCCCCCCCCCCCCCATATCCACACTTTCTCTCTCTCTCTCTCGCCCTCTCTCGTCCCTGTTTGTTTTTGTTTCACCTCCTCCAACCACAGAGCCCCGAGGTGCCAAACGGAGAAGATTTTATTCCTTTTCAGTTTGGGTAATCTGTCTTTACACCATCAAAATCAACAAAAAAAAAAAGTGTCCACCCCTTTAATGACTGGAATGTGGGTTGAGAACAAAATATAGAAGCGGGACAAAGATGAACTTAAAGGTGCCCCCCCCTCCCCCCCACGAGCCCCTGAAACTGGAGAGTGACTGAAGCGAGACCACAGGAAGCCTTAACAACAATTAATACTTAAGATCTGACCTTTCACCTCAAGTGATCCCACTGGGAGAGGCCCTGACACCGCTCAGGCTGGATGCCACCTCCGGCAGCCAACAGACACCATCCCCTCCCTACCAACCCGTTGGGACGGGCGACGTGACCAAGCGACGAGCATGATGAGCGTTCAGTGGTTAGATTAAAAAAACAAAAACAAAAAAAAAAGCAAAATTGAGACTTTCAGAAAGGGATCAACTCGGAGCCAATATTCCTGAAACTCTGGCAGCTAGCCTCTCACAATACTGACCTTCCTTAATCGCAGCTGTACGTAGACATGCAGTATTTTGTTGTTCAAAATGTGGAGCGTAGGATTTGTTTGTTTTTTTTAATGTGTTTTCACTTACCTAGATAAGAAATAATTTAATTAAAGGAAACGTACAAAAACTTTGAGGTCGGTGACATTTCGATAACCAAGTTAGAAATCTCACTGTTTGGTTTTTGTTTGTTTTTTTTTCCCCTGTGAACTTCCATTTTCTGTTCAGTGAAACGTAATGTTTCTTTCATGAACTTTTTCTTCCCCCTCGTTCTGACATATCCGTATGAAATTGCTTCGTTGCGCCTACATATTTTAATACGTGCACAGATAACCGATATAAGCATATGAAATCTCCTTGTGTAGTTCCAGATGTTGACCTTGCATGTATCTGATAACAGAGACGTTAAAATGTAAATTGAAGAGGGAAAAAAAAAGACTGCTTTGTCCCAACCAGACCTGCACTTAATTGAATGTTTGTTTTTTATTTGCCCTTCCTCTTTTTGTTTCCCCTCACACCCTCCTCCTCCTCCTGGTCACTCCCAGCTGTGTTGACGTTGTGGTGTTGGCAGACCCCGCCCACCCCCACCTCTTTTTTTTGTTTTTTTGCTTGATTAATATTTGCTCTGTTCTGGCGACCCCGGCGAGTCTATTTTTTTTTTTTTCTGATTGTACACGTTCCAAACAACAGTAAAAGGAAACAAAAATGTTTGTTCTGCTTCAGTGGAGAAATGATTTTTTTTTTTTTTTTTTTTTTTTTTTAAATAAATTAATTTAAAGTCCCATTTTTTTTTTCCCCCCATATATTTTTTCCTTCATTCTGCACCACCACCCTCCTCCTGGCTTACTAGAACAGTGTGTTATAGTTCTGCTCCTCCACAAGGGGGTGGCATTGGAACACTTTTAACCATGTCACATGGTTAGAAAAGCACATTTATCAATTTCTTTAAGGTGATGAGTCTTCAGTTGGTGACAGGAGCTCCTCTTAATGTGCACAGGCAAAAAGGAAAAAAAGGGGGGACATAAAAATGTATGCATACAGTATGCAAAAGTCTTGAGCCACCCCTTTATATTTTGCTGGGGAAATGGGTGCAAACATACACTGAAACCCTGAAAGTCGATATTTGATATGAGGACCGTTATTCTTCAGCGCAGTCTGAACTCCTCAGGAATAGTTTTCCAGGCTTCTCGAAGGACATTCTTTGGCGCTCTCTCTGTGACAACGATCCCACACTGCTTCAGTAATGTCTGTGCTCTGAGGATCGTTGTCATGATGAAAATGTGGTGGCACGTTTCTGCGTTCATCATGCCATGCCATGCCATACCATGCAGCCCCAAACATGACGGAGCCACTTGTATCCATCCCTCCATCAGACCTGTAGCCAGTGGTTTTCAATCCTTGTGTAATTTGGAATACCTCAGGCTTTTTTCCATTCCTGCATCTTGCAGGTCGTGTGTCAGATGTTTTTAAGGTCATGACCTTTATGTGCTGTTCATCTGCTTCATCATCTTAGGCCTGCCACTTCTTTTGCATACTGTACCAATATGTGAGTGAAAGTGAGTGGCAAAGCAGCCAGTGTCCAAAGAAAACCCTTGAAAGGCCTTCAGAAAGCCTGGAGATCACTTTAAAAACAAAGTTAGGAGAAAGTCTGAGTGACTTTTGCACAGTACTTTATGAAAAGGTAATTTGTGACCACCTGTCGATCAAGAACACTGGCTCAGGACACTTTATTTGTACCCATTGGTATATTTGGTCTACAGTAGTTGAGTTAGCCATCATCAAATGCACATTTTCCAAATGAACAAACTGATGAGCTTAATGTAATAGTGAAAAAACAAGTCTCACAGCATCCTGTTAGAATAGCTGTGGTTACTGCATCAAAGCCATGGCTTTATATGGCGGTCTTCTGCACGCTGGAACGGAAAACAAACCTGCAAAAGCAAGCGTGTTCAGGTAAACACGACCCAGCTGCTGTTGCCTGGCGCACAGAGATGTTAAACTGTGGTTCACCAATCAAACCCTGATAAGTAAAATAAAACCACAAAACTGAAAGTGCCACGAAACTCTGAAAGGCACTGAATACAGGGAGTAGTACAAAGTCATTCAAAAATTGCTTCAGATATTTTGGCAGGCAAGCAAACGCCATAAAGCACTACATAAAAGTTAAAATGACAATCTGATTTTAATTATATGGTGCCAAATCAGGACAGCAGTATTCATAAAGTGCTTCATGTAAGGGAAAGACCGAGACCAGCAAACACATGGCGACGGTGGGGGGGAAGAACTCCCACAGCAGAAGCATTCTCAGGGAGAAGCAGCCATTTGCTTTGAGCGCTGGGGGCGTAGAGACCAGAACAAGACAAAAGTTAATGCGGTCGGGATAAGGAGAATGATAATGTAGCAGAATAATTAAGGGATGGTTCAGGGCCAACAGATCCAGCTCCAACAATCCGCTTTAATCATGAAGGAAAGTTGGAGATGAACCGAGAAGTCCAACGAAAAGCATTTAGTGTTGGGATGATGGATGGTGCAGCCTTTTGATGAAGATAAAGGAGCAGCGATGGCAAAAACATCAGCAAAATGAAATCTAAACAAGCTCTAATATAACATGAGATTCGTTCATATTCCAGAACCGAAAAACCATGTGACAAGATTTCTGTTGCCAAGGATGAAATTTTATAAAATAATTGTTCAAGCTGCTGACTCAGCCTTGTGGTTAGTTTAAGCTTTCCAAATAACATGAAAAACTGGGAATTCGGTACACCTACAGACATTTCCCAGCGCAGGAGAACAAAGACCACATTTGAGCTGTCTCAGACATACTGTGCATGTTTTAGGTGAAACCAAATCATCAACCAAAGAATAAAAATTCCCAGTTCATCAGACTGTGAAGCTGCAGAGCTTATCAAACATCTGCTTGCTGATGGTTTATTTCTCAGCGTTGATGTTGTTCTGACGCCCAGGCAGCGGTGAAACAATTATCCTGTCTGCGCCCTGCAGAGTTCCCACATTCCTCCTTTGTGATGGGGAGCTAAATAAAGCTGCTTTGTTGAAGGTGTTTCCTCACTCGGGCTTCTTTGTACTGTCTAGTGTAGACAATACTGTGCAAAAGTGTGAGCACTTTAAATCCCCCCTCTATGATGCCCTGAACTAAACTTAACCCTACATTAGGGAGAAAGTAATTCTCTAGCAGGACAGGGATATAAAATAGATGACCAGAGACACTCTGGGAGTACATAAAGATACAGAGGAGCGTCTGAAGAGGGTTTATGCAGTTTTTCATTTCATAATCAGGCGGCAACCTCAAGGACCGCAAAACAAAGCAGAAAACTGCAGCTTGTCAAGTGGGCGCTTGAGGCTGGTTTCTAAAGCAAGTCCATCCCCACATTGTTGTTTTGCAATCATGTGATCAGTAAACTCTCTGCCATTTTGGATGTGTGAAAATCATGGTGACAATGTAGGGTCAAGTCAATAAGGCTCCAGTCACACAGGCCTAGAGAGTGTTCCCCTACCAATTGGCAAGTGGTTCCTGGAGGTTGCCGGATGGCTCTGGTAAAATCTGTTGCAAAGAGGGTGCTGCACCAAAAACCTCTGTATGATTGCTCTGGTCACTAGCAGATTGCCATATGCGCAGATGCTGTGTTGTCTACAAACACTTGTAGTTAGCTACTCTGAGTGATCAAACTGCAGCAACTTCCAGCAACCGCTTGCCAACCGGTGGGAGAATGCACATTTTTCCATGGCAACTGATGGGTGTATCATGTCAAATACGGCAGATAGCTCACAAACAATGTGTGCATAACAACATACAAGAACCCGCTCATTGTTGAAATGCCAACTTTACAACAGCAGTAACTGTGCAAACTGTTTCCAACATGTTAACTTTGTTATGAACTTGCAATTGCAGATTTGTGGAGCATAAAGTTACAGCTAGCTGGCTAACTTCCTTGTTTTCTAAAGTTACAGCTAGTGAAATCACATCTGAATGGAACTAATAACTTATGGGTAAAACTATACAAATTTAGTCAATACGCCAGTTTACCCAGCCAGGTTACCCAGCCAGCTACTAGTTACAGCTAGCATGTATCCAGCATTGGTAGCTTCATCATATCCATGCAGTGACTTATAGAAGGCAAGCAGATGCAATAAACTTTAAACACTTTATATTCTGTTTAATCTCCAGTGATGTAGCATGTTCTATAAAATCGTGTTTGTAGTGTTGTTGACCTGTGAGGACCATAATCTCTAAGAATATATTAATAACACCAACAACAACAAAAAAGACAGATGTATTAAAAGCAGTGGACCCAAGTCATTATACACATACTCAGTAGCTGCACTGACATCACCCATTGGTTCAGTGGCTCGAATGAGTGGAGGTGAGGCCGAGCAGATAGCAATCAGCTACATCTGTCAGTCTAACTTTACCCCTTACCAGTTTTTAAATAGAAATGCTTTAAATAAAACTCACTCACTGGGTACAAGATACACGGCATACTGTACATAACACTGGAGTGCAGGACAGACTGACTGCAGGTCATCAGTAACGATGGTTTTCTGGAGGTCGTGCTTTTAAAAAGTGCTCGGTGTCATCTGTGAGCAGTTTGGCCCGTAGACAAACACATAAACCCTGGAAGGTTTTTCAACTCCAGCATTAGGTACACATTGCTTCTCCTACTCTTCAGAATAACAGAGTTATGTAATGACTGCAGCACTAACGAGTCTGCCGAGCTGATGACGAGGCTCTGACCTGTGGCTTCAGACAGGAAAGGCTGTACAGCAGCGTCTCTGTGGAGCCCAAAGAGCCTGCTGGCAGACACCATGTGGAGAGTAAGAAACAGCAGCATTTAATACACTGGAAGGAGATGGGGGGGGATTGGCATCATGAGCACATTTGTGTTTCCTAAGCTGCTGGTTGTGTAGGTGGCGTCTCCATAGAAACCACAGCTTGTTACGACTGCCTGTATAGAGTGTTGATACCCTGGAAGCTGGAGGAGCTTAGAGAGATGATGAAGAGGGAACCATCTGCCTAACAAAAACACGCTGCATGGTTTGCCACAATGAAATTAATTTTACAAAGTATCACAAGTGTTTCCAAGAAAGATCTGTCTTTTAACAGGCACCCAAACCTGAAGCCTCATCAGTTGGGTAAGGAGTGTACTCCTACAAAAACCCTTTTCCTCATCTGTAGCCCTCTGATCATATCTGGTTTCTGGCTCTTTAAAGCTACTGTTTCCACAGGGACCTCATCAGATAGCAGTGCTGGATGTGAGGGCCAGCAGAAAGTGGATATGGTTCTTTCTAACATGTCAACAAGGGGAAAAGCATACAGACTGAAAAACAGACGTGTCAAGAGCTGACGCTCGGTCCTGGTTACACAAAATCTTTCCACGTGGATTTCCTCTTGTGATCCTTCTATTTCAAGAAGCCAAATCCAATTATTTGGTCATTATTGCAATCCCTGTTTTGACATAACAGAAACAAGAAAACAAGCGTCTCAGTCAGCTGACCAGAATCAGTTTTTATCCACTGAGGACTGGAGCATAAACCTGACTGTAACTCTTGTCCTGACGTTACTTTTCTCTGTGGCGTGTTATACCCAACTGAAGATAATGATAATTAACGACGATGCACGTGTTTAATTTTGTTTTGTGAAAGAGATTTAGTTTTAATGTTCCAAACTGTAGTTTATGCCCTTTTACCATTTTGTTTAAACAAGTTCCCTGTGGACAGTAGTGTCATTTAAGCTTATCTAGTTACATTTCACAGCAAACATATTCAACAAGGTTATATGTGCCTGTTTTTAATCAAGGTCATTTAAGAGCTATTTAGAATCCAGTATTTAGTATGCAGCAGCAACATGAAGCCAAAGCAGGTGCAAATAGATTTTACCATTTTATTTGTATATTAATTATCACTAATGAGCAGCTGTCTGTGTCTGTGCAATGCTAACCTACAGTCATTAGCTGCTAACTTACTACTCTAACTTCTGTTCTAATATGGTCACTTCTGGCTCCGAACAAATGCATCAAGATGCAGAAAGCGATGGGTGTCACAGTGGCTACACCTGGGTTTGATAAAGTATGCAGATGTGTCAGAAAGAGAGCTTCAACTGGAGTCTCTGCACTCCTCTGAAAAACCAAACACATCCTTTCTGCTTCCACAGTCAGTAAGTAAATGAGCTTCACCTCAGACTGACGGGCCCCAGTTAGCATGTTAAATGTTAAAGTTCAAGACAGTACAATTAGAAAAAGATTGAACCAGTATGGCTTGTTTGGAAGGGTTGTTAGAAAAAAAAATCTCTTCTCTGCAAAGTTGCATCTGAGCAAACCACAAGACTCCTGGAACAACGTCCTTTGGATTGATTCAATTCAATTCAATTTAATTTATATAGCTCCAAATCACAACAAACAGTCACCTCGAGGCGCTTTATATTGTAAGATAAAGACCCTACAATAATTACAGAGAAAACCCAACAGTCAAAACGACCCTCTATGAGCAAACACTTGGCGGCAGTGGGAAGGAAAAACTCCCTTTTAACAGGAAAAAGCCTGCAGCAGAACCAGGCTCAGGGAGGGGCAGTCATCTGGCACGACCGGTTGGGGCTGAGGGGAGAGAAACACCAAAGAGGAGATGCACCGTATTGAGGCCAGTGAAAATGATCTTTTTCATATGATTGTTTGTCCAAGCTATAGGCTTGTATATCTGAGTATAATAACAAAAGGTTGATGTGGATCTAATGAAGCAACCCGTGTCAGAAACATGCTGCATAGCTAAATTACAGTTAGCAGACTGGCCACCTCTGCTCTTAGCTATCACTGTAGAAAGTTAGCACTTATAACACTTATTTGGTCAGTGCTATTAAATGATTTATTGGCTAAAACAAGTATTGTTTTACACTGTACGTAAGTTAGTTCACAAATCACATAAGCTACTGAAAAGTTAGCTTACAAGGATTATAATGTAAAATGATTTTGCTAGCAGTAACATTAGCATGGAAGAAAGCTACAGTTAGCAAGCTAGCTATAATTTACATACTCTGCATGAATGTGCCGATGAAACATTAGTTGATAACGTGTTATTTCTGGTCATGAAGGTATGGTTGAGGTTCAAAACAGTGCCTTATTGACCAGTGGGTGAAGTCATGCGCATATGTCCATCTTTTATATACAGTCTATGGTCATATGTTTGTATCCTGTTTATTTCTTAAGCTAAAGAACAAATTCCACCCAAATGGCTGGTTCAGTGAGTGTAAACAGCTCAAATTGAAGTAAAAAACTGAGCTTTTATTCATGCACCTACTGACCACATGATGGCAGTGCAGAGCAAAGCATTCCAGCTTGCATGGCTACACTCTTGGCACGCACGCACACACACACACACACACACACACACACACACTACAACAAGTGCTGGACCAAAGCAGTGTGGTCACAACACCGCACAGCAGAAGTGGTTC